>NC_041337.1:32235672-32535672 GCF_004354835.1 Perca flavescens | reverse complement strand
ATTATTTTAAATGGACAATATTTGCATATTCATAAATTGTTGATTTTTCATTGAAGGAGAGTAACTAGCTGTCATTTTAGGACTTTTTAGTAAGGTTGTTGAACTTTTTTGTGGAAAAAACAGACACAAATAGTGTCAGATATAGAGTAGTTGTATATACCACACATATGTCTGGAGGGAATATTTAATCTCTAGTCATTCATTATTAATAATTATAAGTATATACAATCTCATAGCTATACTGTATTAGATGATGCCACATGTGAATTGCTACTGGAGTTTAGAATTTCACACAGACAGCATGGCGTTTGTTAAAAATTAAAACTATGTTTAAACTAACTACAGCAAAACAAATTAGGTGTTTTTTTTGTTTTTTAAAGAATGAAAAATGGGGTACATCCTTGTCTCTGACTGGCTCTTGCTGCTCTGAGCAGACATGAGATTAACAATGTGATCATTTGAGATTATTCCTACACTTGTATATCTACATGAGTTTGCTTATTGTTCACTTTGAGCAAATTACTTTTACAATTACTGCAGATTGCAAATCTATTTAATCTTGTAACCATGACATAACCATAAAATATCAGTTTTACTAGGTGACCGGCGCTACTGTGACCTCGTTTGAACTTTAGAATTTGTTTTGTTACGAATACAACTCAGCTAATTAGAGAGTTTAACCGCATGTGGACCAGAATGATATTCCTGGCATTAGTGCCTTGGCAATATGGACCAATACACCCAGGATCAATACTTTGTCAATATTTGTTTTTCTGGCCCTGCATTTGTGTGTGTGTGTGTGTGTGTGTGTGTGTGTGTGTGTGTGTGTGTGTGTGTGTGTGTGTGTGTGTGTGTGTGTGTGTGTGTGCGTGCGTGCGTGTGCGTCTGTTTGTATGTGGAGAGAGGGCTGCTTGCCAGCTGTGCAATCTGTTCAGTAATCTCAGGTCTGGTCTGTACACACACACTCTACAATCTGCTCCGGTAAAACTGGCCCTACCCACCCGCACACACACACACACACACACACACACACACACACACACACACACACATTTGTCACATTTGTTTGTATGAGAACCATTGATTGAATACATTCATCACTGAAGGGTTTCAACCTTTACCTTAAATTCAAGTCTAAGCCTCAAAATGTACTTCTTGAAAAGATGAAGATTGGACCAATTGACCTTCACTTTCCAAAATGTCAGCCCTAGGTTTTGAAAGTAAAATCTTTGTTTTAGATTAGAGGTGAAAGAACATAAAAACACGCGTTTTAAATTTAAGTTCACTGCAACTATGCAGCCTCTTCCCCAAAAACCTGAAATCCATCAACATTATTTCTTTGCGGCCTCTCGTTGTGAGTGCTGTCTCTCTCTAAGTATACCTCAAGAATATTAAAATCACTGCTCGCCACGCACTGCTACTTCCCAGCAGCTAACCCACTCTCTTTCTGATTCACAATAACCCTTATCAGCCCAATTTCCCTTCTCTCTTCCTTTGCCCATTTTAACATGATGCCCTGTTTGTTGTTTAAATGGAAGGGAGAGAAAATTGGCCACTTTTGCCGTTCAGAAACTCCCGCAGCTGTCGGTAATCGCTGTGTGTGTGGATGTGTGTGCGTGTGCCGTGGTAATGTGCAGTTACCACAGTAGGGGTGTGTGGGGCGGGGGCTTGGAGAGAGGGGTCATGGCGTGCGGCGGAGAAAGCGCTATTAAGAGAAAATGATAGGCCTGTCCCTGAAACTCCATTATACACCAAACACTTGAAAGACTGGACCGGCTTCATTACAGGGCATCATGAATCATGCAGCTCTCTCTCTCTCTCTCTCTCTCTCTCTCTCTCTCTCTCTCTCTCTCTCTCTCTCTCTTGCTCTCTGTCTTTATCCCACTCTCTTTCCCAGCAGAGCCTTCTGTTTAAACTGGATGATCGCCAGGAAAGAGGGATGGAGATGGAGAGGGATGCAGAGTAAAGAGGAGCATAAGAGGCTTCAACGTTGCCTAGGGCCAAGCCTGTTTGCCTAAGGTCTGACAAACAGGTGGAGAGGAGAGGAAGTGGAGGGAGGAGAGGAGTAGAGAAGAGAGGAAAAGACAGGAGAGGAGTAAAGAACAGAGGAAATGAGAGGAGTAGAGAAGAGAGGTAAAGAGAGGAGCAGAGAAGAGAGGATAAGAGAGGACAGGAGCGGGGGGAGACAGGACGAGAGGAAGGGAAATAGGAGGAGAGAAAAGAGGAAGGAAATAGGAGAGAGGAGGTAAAGAGAGGGGAGAAGAGAGAAAATCAGGAGGGCAGTGACTTGCCGGGGCATGCTGTAGTCTGTGGAAGTGTGATTTCAAGTGATCTTGAAGTGTGTGTTCGTTTGTGTGTGTGTGTGTGTGTGTGTGTGTGCGTGCGCGCGCCCCAACCTACCCTTACGTCTGATTTTCTGTCTTTGTCCGTCTGTGTTACTGTACACACTTGTGTAAAGACAGCCTGTTAGCATTTGTGTACGTTGGTAATGAGCATTTGTGAAGTGCAAGTGTGTGTGTCTGTGAAGTGTGCATGTGTCCCTACGGGAGCATGTGTTTTTATTTGTGTGTGTGCGTGCGTGTGTTTGCGCACGCTCCAGAGCGTGTCGCAGCATGCTGCCAGAGGGCCGGGGCAGCAAACCAGACCCAGGGCACAGCATGACACTGCAGCCCCGATCTGTGTTGTGAGTGCCTCAATTACCCATCAGCCTGACAAAGAGAGGGAGAGATAGAATGTGTGTGTGTGTGTGTGTGTGTGTATGTGTGGGCGTGCATGCGTGCGTGCGTGCGTGTGTGCGTGCGTGCCTGTGTGTGTATAGCTTTAGACAGGGACAGATGATTCCTTATTTCTAGTGTCTTTTATCACATGCGAACCAATGTTTCCCAAATCTTCAAAACGTTTTTGAGTGTGCACTTGTGTTCTTATCTGCTATTTGACAGACTCTTAAATCCAAACTACCTATTACTGTCCTCCGTAAACCTTCTATCTCCAGTTTTCTTTTCATATTTTCAGTCACACTGAAACAAATCAACAGACATTCTGTTGATTCCTTAAAGCTTTTACACTTATGGGCCGGATCTAAATCTTCAATCTCAAAACAGACCAACCTGCTGTCAGGAAAACCTTTCCTGGGAATTTCCCAGGAGGGATTGAATGTTAATAAAAAAATAAAAACTTGATTTGGAAGAAGCAGGGGAAGAACTGGGTAGTTTGCATGTGCAGTGATCTCCTGTGGCCTGACAGGCAGAAAAAACAGCTACAAAGACACAGGTTTTCCCGAAAATAGAAAATATTTGGTAACACTTTATGGTGCGTTCCAGGCAACCCGTAACTCGTGTTTTCACAACCTTCTGCCCGTGAAAGTGCCCTGGAACGGCAGTCAAACGCGTAACTTACTACTCGTGTACCAGATGGTTCTACTCCCAGTTACAGTTTTTGACATCACACACACACACATAAACAACAATGGCGACCCCTGTTGATGCTGTACAGACACTGTTTATTAACAGTGATAAGTAGAAATGAATAGACATAAATAGGAAACGTAAAGTAACCTAGCTAGCTAACGTCAACGTTAGGTAGCTGCTAGCTAACGCTAGCTAGAGGGGTTTGTGATGACTTTGCCTGGAAAGCTGCCAAGTTGTGAGTTGTGACTTGAAGTCGTAACTTATGGGCTAAAAACTGTATCTGGAATGCAGCATTACTTAAGGTATCTACATAAGAGTGACATGACACTGTCATGAACACATGACACAGTCATGACACAGGAACCCTAACCCTAACCCTAACCCTAACTTGTCATGACAAAAACTGAAGTACACTTACTAAAAGAAGCGTAATGTCATACACATTTATGAATTGTTTATAATGTTTATGACACGTTCATGACAGTGTCATGCCACTCTTATGTACATACCTTCCAGTAAAGTGTAACCACATACTTTGACAATCGAGGAATTGTTTCAGTTGTTTTCAAGCTAAATTAGCAAAAATCCTCTGGTTCTCTGGCATATGTTTTATGAGGGAGGACATTTTCAGCACTTTCATTGGACCTCAAGGATACACACAATGTGTTTTGGTGAGTAACACAACATAACATCTGGTTCCTGCTTCTTAAATGTAAGAATTTGCTGCTTTTTGTTTTTAAATAATGGCCATTTTTCACAATTTTATGAGATTATATAGACAAAGCTATTTATCGATAATGAAAATAATCGTTAGTTGCAGCCCTAGCTGTGGGGTGGGCAATCAGATCTGATCAAACAACACAGTCCACACAGAGCACATTCACTTTTTGAGTCTTCGATTAGTCAAATGTTTAATATATTAGAGAATAATGGAAGTGTGAAGTTAGTATAATTAAAAACTACCTTTCTTACTGTTGAAACAGTGACAAGATTAAACTTGCCTCTAACACTTTTTGTTTGTAAGTTTTAACATCTACTCATACTGTAGATCTCAGTTAGACTTTGCAGAAGGCAGCCACATGTTCCAGTTATTGCTCCAGTTAGCGTGGCTCCTCACAAATCCCAAGACATGAGGCCAGAAAACTGTGACATGTGAAGTTATCGTTGGCTTAATTCGGTCTTACATGTTCCATGGCAAGTCTTCAAACTCTTATCCAAACAGTGCTGAGCTTTTCTCAGTCTAATGGGAAATGTTGTACCATAGTATAGTGAACCACTTTTTGTCCTCTTTTCTTTTTTTTACATTTAATTTTACTGCACATGCGCAGTAATTTACAAATGAACTTTGAAGCTGTGGGAGTAACCAAACATACTTTACACCAAAATACAATTATTTCAAAAAAGATAATAAATTAAATTAATTAGTAAAGTATAGTAATAGTATAGTAATATAGTATAGTCTTATGAATTTGTCATTTTCTGTGTGTGTGTGTGTGTGTGTGTGTGTGTGTATGTGTGACTTTCCATCAACAAGAACAACGCATAGAGAAAACATTTTGAAAGCTCACACAACACAAATAATTAGTCTCAGGTGTATGTGCACACTGTATGGCTTGCTATGTCCACAGTATGTCTGTTGTCTCCATCACTTTATATTCCCTTTTGCCTCTTTTCCTCCCGTCACCATGGACATACGAGGCGCTGCCATTAGGACGTGATGGTTTGAGACTGAAGTGCTACATACATCCATGCCTGCTACATACCACACAGTCACTTAGAAACAACTGAGGAGACGGCCATGCATGCATCATTCACAAGAGTGGAATGAACTACATTTTTTCAGGATGGACACAGCTCGCTGTGCAACACTTGGAGATTTTTCACCTTTTTTCTTCTTCTTTTTTTTAATCTCCCCATGGAACTGAAGTATCTCAATGAAGGATGTGATGTTTTATCACTCTTAAAACAGTCGTGTTTGCGTGTGTGTGAGCGAGTAAAACACGCGCAATGCATGAGGCTGGAGAAAAAGATAAAAGATGACAGCATCGGTGAGCCATCTTTGAGTTGGATTAGTTGGTTTCTATGGGTACCGTCAGCGTGATAACATACAGCTCTTGACACACACACACTCCTTTAGATTCCGACCTTCTTCAGTCCCTCCTTCACTACCATAACATCACTCACCCCCGGCCCTCTGCGAGCCTCCTCCCCAACAGCATAATGACATTTGCATACAGATGTCTCACTTGTGCTGATAATGCATGCAACGCGTGTGTGTGTGTGTGTGCGTGCGTGTGTAGGCTGTGACTGTAATCAGCTGACATCTGAGTACAGGTTAGGGCTTGAAGGCAAACCAGCACGTGCAACCTTGTGAAAAAGAAAATCCTTATTATGATCATTATCACCACCGTGATCCCAAGTACAAAAATTTCTTTGGCCTGGAAAAATAACACACACACACACACACACACACACACACACACACACACACACAGGCAGTATTGTGAGCACTCTGAAAAGTGAGAGAAGAAAGGATGGAATTGAGAAGAAAAAAAAAAAAAAGACTCCTTCTAGTTTGCTGGAACAACTGTGCCTGGCAGACAGAAGTAAAAAGGGGATTGAGTTGAACTCGTCAGGGCCCTGTTCCAAATCTGTGGCCCTGCCCCCACCCCTTCCTCTTTCACTTCTTCTTCTTCTTCTTCTTCTTCTTCTTCTTCTTCTTGTAGCATTTTCTTCTCTTGCCTCACGAAACAAGCCACCTACACTTTAGGACATCTGCTAAGCTGATTTTCTGGAGCTTAGCAGCACCACAGTGGTATCAAAGAGATTAGGTGAAACAACATCCAACTCTGGCTTTGTGCTGTGTTTCAATAATGCAGCGCTGTGCGGCTGTGTGCATGTGTTTGTGCCTCCAGTGCGTGCTTGCCTGGGCACAGGCTTGCTGTGTACGCGCGTGGGTGTGTGTATTATGTTCGGTGTTACAGTGCCATAAGTCATAGAGCCGGTGTAATACAGTTGGATCTGGAGTGTGAGCGCTTCTTTGCGTGCAAGGATTCAGAAAGCGTAACCAAAGAGCTGCTTCTGAGGATCTTTCAGTCGTTGTTTCCTGGCCAAGCCCCGTTATCACTGGAGAAAAATAATTTCCAGTCGTTTGGCGCTGCTGGAAATCCACTTAATGTTGGAGTTAGTTTTGCCATGTGAGGCCTAACAGTCATATATTTGCACTTAATGTGCATTTATTCCACACAAACACGTTTGTTTTTATTCTGCCATACATTTGGTAATGAAAGGGTGCTTTATGAAGCGCAGTGCCTATATCTGACTGCATTATGCATGCATGATGGCTAACGCTTAGTAACTATCCACACACTTAATTAAGTAGTGAAATGTAATAATGTAATTTATCCCTCTGGGTTTAGGGTTTGAATAATTGCTGCAGAGTCAGCCTACTGCGCATTATGTGTGTGTGTGTGTGTGTGTGTGTGTGTGTGTGCGTGACTGTGAATGCATGCTTGCTTTTTTCTGTGAGTGTGAGAAAGAGAGAGATCAAGAGAGGGAGTTCTCATTTAGTTTTTTTTTTCTTTCTTCCAACAGCTTTCACTTTTTTGTGCTCACTAACTAGAGAAAAAGGAGTGGAGAGAGAAGAGGGAGGGGGGGGGGGTTGAAAGAAGAAAAGAGAGCAAGCCAAAGAGCGTCGGGTGCTGTGTCAGTCTGATATTTTCCATAGTGACAGCTGGGCCCAGAAGCTCAGAACCTTTTCTTCTGGCACACAAAGCCCATTAAGTATGCCACTCGCTCAATGGCCCCCGCAGCCTCCAAATTGCTCCAAGCTCCTCCCTAAAGTGTGGCAGCCTTTGTCATTGTAATCAGGCCTTGTATGTGAAGTGCTGTCTGTATTTACCGCTGCTCAGGGTGCATATTTGCCCAGCCTGCTGCTGCCGGGTGAGCGCAGGAGGGAGAGAGACCTACAGAGAGAGGGCTGAAAGACGGGAAAAGATAGAGTTGGAGAACTGAAAAAAAAGAGAGGAGAGGAGATGGGAATAGTTGCCGGCATGAGCAACGAGAGACGATGAAAGGGTGGGTCATGTGTGAAGAGAAGGTGCAGCGACTCAGGATGGGAAAAGGGAAGTGAAGAAATCAGCAGAAGGGGGGGCTCAAAGAATTTGACTCAGTGACTTTAGGGGGTGACGGAGGGTCGGCCAGTCGCCCTCAGCAGGGGAGCAGAGTGTGGGACACGGGGAGGAGTGTGTGGGCGCTGTGATGCTAGTCTGGACCACGGGGGTAGACAAGGAGGGGTGTGACAGGACGGCTAATTTACAACTCCTTCAGATGGTGCATGGCTCGAGGCGTTGCCGAGCACATTTAGAGATTCACGCTTGACGATAAGTTAGAGAAGGGAAAAACAAAAAAAACTCCCACAGTAAGTGGAGATTAGTGTAAGTGACAGGCGAAGTGACAGAGAGGTACAGTGGACAGACAGAGGAGCAGACGACACAGAGGAGTGGAGCGATGTGATGCCTTTTGGCAGAGCTGACCCCATTCCACGTGTGCCCCCCCCCCCTCTTTGGGAGGCCCAAGCTGTGTATCGGGCTGGGTAGAGAGAGAGGTGGGGGGTGTGTCTCTGAGAGATGAGGGTCATCCAAAGTGGCATCCAGACCAAACTTTGTCTGTCTCTTGGCCTTTTCCTTTTACTAAGAAAGTGTGTGTGTGTGTGTGTGTGTGTGTGTGTGTGTGTGTGTGTGTGTGTGTGTGTGTGTGTGTGTGTGTGTGTGTGTGTGTGATTGTGTGCGTGTGCGTGCGTGCGCGCCTGTTACAAATTCTTAACTCCCACAAAAAGAGAGAGGAAGGAGAAGTGGCAGGCTAGAGGCAGGCTGTGTCACGTTAAAGCCACCAAAGTTGATTATGTTAAAGGATAGGTTCACAATTGTTTCAAGTGAAACAATATCAGTGCAAAAACACATACACAAGTTTACCCATAATATTCAATTCAATTCAATTTTATTTATAGTATCAATTCATAACAAGAGTTATCTTGAGACACTTTACAGATAGAGTACGTCTAGACCACACTCTATAATTTACAAAGACCCAACAATTCCAGTAATTCCCCCAAGAGCAAGCATTCAGAGCGACAGTGGCGAGGAAAAACTCCCTCTCAGGAAGAAACCTCGGACAGACCCAGGCTCTTGGTAGGTGGTGTCTGACGGTCCCGGTTGGGGGTGTGAGGCCTCATCAGTCTGAGTTTGCCAGATTAAGTAGAAATCTTCCAATCCTGTCCCTCTTTGTGTTGCTATCCCCCTTAAATAAATGCCAACCATTCGCTGCTTCCAGCTTATCATATGTCTTTGTAAACTACATATCTTTAGGTGTTGGACTTTTGATTTCTTGACAGTATGGACTAAAACTGGGTTATTGTACATTAGAGCGTGTGTTGTTTTAAGACATACTTGAAAGAATTTGAACCGATCCTTTAACAAACATATGTTCAATGGATGTTCAAGTGAACTACAAAGATTGATCTTTAAAAGCTCCCTTCCCCATAGAGTTGTAGGTGGCGTGCTTACTGTAGCTGTGGCTAATAGGAGCTGACAGATATGGGTATGATCATGCTGCATGGATGTTAGAGAGAAAGAGAGAGCGAGGTTGGGGGTGTGAAAGAGGGAGGGAGAGGGAGGGAGGGAGGGCAATAAAGCCATCGTGTTATGAACCTGATTGTTATCATGAGACTGGGAGCAGGACTCTGATGTCAAATGTCCGTCCGTGTTTCAGCCTGGGATGTGTAAGTGTGTGTCCATCTCTTTTTCTTCACACACACACACACACACACATATCCCCAGATCAAGAGTGTCTCCCCAAATTATACACATCCTCCTACTTTTTGTGTTACTTCAAACACAGATCCCGGATAGCTCAGTTGGTAGAGCGGGCGCCCATATATAAAGGTTTACTCCTCAACGCAGCGGGCCCGGGTTGGACTCCGACCTGCGGCCCATTGCTGCATTTCATTCCCCTCTCTCTCCCCTTTCACGTCTTCAGCTGTCCTATCAAACTGAAGGCATAAATGCCCAAAAGAAATTATCTTAACAAAAAATCTGCACATTTATCAAAGGGAAAAACGTTTCCCCTTCCAGCAAGGCGGTGACCCTTTTGTCTCTCTACCAGCTTGGTTGAAAGTTGTTTCTATCCGAGATGCTGAATAATGATAATGAAAGCGTAGGAGTGAACATTTAAGAGGACTTTAGAATAATGATGATGATGAAGACGCATTGAAATTTCCATTAATTAGCTCACATGGGTCATTTTCTCAACAAGGTCCTGTTTACAGCTCTTCAGTGTGTGCGTGCGTGCGCGCGCGTGTGCGTATTTGTTTAAACTTTATTGTCACCATCGTCTCCTGGACAGCTGGAGGCTATGTCAGAGTTCAGCTGCTTGTTATACACAGCAGAGAATAAGAGGAAAGGGGTGGGTGGGGGGGGATGTGTGTATTTGTGCGCACACATTAATTTCTGTGCGTTTGCATATGCCTGTGAACGTTCAGTGTGTGTATGTGTGTGTGGGGGTTGGTGCTTGGTCCTATCAGGGTAGTGGAACAGAAGGGAGGGGGTGAATAGTGAAGTTAATAGGCTAATGAGAGCACCGTGCTCAGTAGGAATACAAGAGGCTGTCTGGCACCCTCAGATAAAATACTCACTGTGGCATTAGTGGAGACCCAGCAGTCCTCCTTAACAGCAACACCTTCTTTCTCCACTAAATTTGGCCGATTTAATAAGCAGTAGATTTATTGTGTGTGTGTGTGTGTATGTGATTCTCTTTTGCTTTTTTTTGTGGTGATGGGTTGTGAAGGGACGTGGAGAGATGTGTTTACTTGGACAACTTGGATATTCATATTCTTAAGCAGTTTTATTTCATCACGGCTTGATTACTGCAACTCCATTTTCACTTGTCTTAGCAAGTCGTCCCAGGACCGTCTGCAACTAGAGCAGAATCCTGCTGCTAGGCTGTTGACCAGGTCCAGCAGAATGTCGCACGTCACTCCTGTCTTATCTGTGTTACACTCGCTTCCAATGAAGTTCAAGATCCGATTCAAAGTTCTTGTTCTTACATATAATGCATTGCATGGACCGGCGCCTGTCCATATCTCTGACCTGCTCCATCCGTACATCACTAACAGGTCCCTCAGGTCTTCTAACCAGGGACTACTGGTGGTCCAGGGACTACTGGTGGTCCCGCGCACTCGTTTAAAGACTAAAGGTGATCGTTCCTTTGAAGTGGTAGCTCCGACTCTGTGGAACGCCCTTCCCTATTAACTTGCGTTCTGCAGTCTCGGTTGACGCTTTTAGAAAGCAACTGAAAACATACTTGTTTCGACTGGCTTTTGTCTAATGTTTATAATTTGGGGTTTTATTCTTTCAATCCTCGTTGGAATTGCATTTGTTGATGCTTGTTTGTTTCCTGTTATGGATCCTATTGTATTTTAATCAAATGTCTTTTGTGTGAAGCACTTTGTGACACTGTCTGTGAAAGGTGCTGTATCAAATAAATTACTTGCTTACTTAAGAGCACTGTTTTAACAGCTTAATGTTCAGAATGAGGTCAGCAGTGTTCACTAGATAATAAGAATAATGTGTAGAAATAGTGGTATACGATATTTTAAATTAAAAAGTTTGTGTCAGTTGGAAGATCAGATCAGTCTTGTATAAAGTACTTGAAAGCAATACTTGAGTAAAAGTACAAGTATCTTACCAGAAAATGACTTTGGTAGAAGTTAAAGTCTCCTTTTAGAATATTACTTGAGTAAAAGTCTTAAAGCATCTGATATTAACAGTACTTAAGTATCCATAGCAATGTTCTGATATTAAATGTACTTACAGTAAGTATTAGAAGTAAAAGTGAAAGTTAAAAAAAAAACTTTGATTATGAAATTTATGGCCAAAGGTGAGTAATGTTATCTTCATCACCACTGTCGTCGGGGTGGTCATCGTCTGTTACCATGGCGGCAGAGCCTGCACCAGGTGCTTCCATGACATTATCAGTCATTATGCTTCCTTCTCTTCTTCTTTAGTTTTTGCCTGTTTGTTTTTGTTTTGTTTTTTGCCGCTTGGCCACAAACCCACACACATCACCAACTGGAATGGAGCGTGCATTATCTTGGCAATTTAGGAGCAATGATTCGCCAAACTTCCTTTTTTTCAGTGTAATAAATTTCTTCTGATTTTATTTTGAAGTATGAGTAACTAAGATGCTTAGGGGAAATGTAGAGGAGTAAAAGTATAAATTTTATTTTGGAAATGTAGTGGCGTAAAAGTAAAAGTTTCCAGAAATATAAATAACAAAGTAAAGTACAGATACGTAAAAATTCTACTTAAGTACAGTAGTGATGTATTTGTACTTTGTTACATTACAACACTGGTGTAGATGCTTAAAGCAGAGAGTCTTCTGGTTCCGTTTAGTTTAGTTTATAGCACACCATTTTTCAGCCATTCAACTTGAGGAAGAAAGTTGTTCCAGAAAGTTTAGTGTATAGCAACAATTTGAACTTATAATAGTGGGTCAATTTTTTTTAAAATGTAGATTAATTGTAACAATCAGGCTTAAATAAGTGGGTTGAGTTGATCTTGTTTATTTCTGTCCATTTAGTTTATTTAGTTCAACAATTTGGGCTCATAGTTACATTTAAGTCTGTTTCATTTAGTTAAGTTTATTAGCACACAGCTATTGGAGCTTATTATAAAGGATCAAGGATGTTGTGTTGAGGCAACTTAAATTGAGTTTAGAGAAATAAAGTGAGTTTAGTTTTGATTGTGACAATTCAGGCATGAATAAGTGGGTTCAGTGGCTTTTGTTTCTTTCAGTTTATTTAATTTCAGTTAAAATAATTTGTGCTTATGGTTTTGGGTCAACTGTTTAGTTTATTTCAGATCAGTTTTATGTTGTCTAGCGAGTGTATAATTTGAGCGTATGAAAGTGGTTTATTTTGTTGTTTCTTTCCTTAGTTTAGTAAAATATGTATTCAAGCTTACAATGAGGAACGAAGTGAGTTTAGTTCGGTTGGACGCAATTATTCCACTATTCATTCATACACAGGGTCAAGGAGGTTGAGTTGTGTTTAGCCTAGTTTAGTAGCTACAATTATGCCTCATAATACAGAGTTTAGTTGAGTTATCTTTATTTTAGTTTATAGTTTGGTTTAGTTTACTGTGACAATTCAGACTTGAAAAGGTAGATTTAAAAGAAAAAAATTGTTTCTTGAATTTAATTTAGTTATGTTTTAGTCATGTTGTAATTTACTTTAGTAGCACACTAATTCATCTTTTCAAGCATAAAATAAAGCATGGGAGAGTTGTGTTTTGTGTAGTTTAGTTCAGTTATATAACTCTAAGTTGAGTTTAGTTTAGTAGCACCCATTTATTCAGCTATGTAGGCCTATAATAATAGATCAGTGAAGTTTAGTTTAGTTAAGTTTAATAGTAACAGTTTGGGCTTATAATATGTCAGTGTGGGTAAAGTGAATTTTGTTTTGTTTATTTCAGTTTATTTTAGTAGCAGACTTTTTTTTTCAAGCTTATAGTGAGGGTTAAGTGATTTTAGTTTCAATTAACTTTGGTTTCCCTTAGTTTAGTTTATTGTTATTTAGTTTAGTTCATTTTAATAGCACACAATTAGTCAGTTATTTAAACGTATAGTAAATGTCAAGAAGGCTGAATTGGTTTGAGTCGAGTTAGTTTAAGTTTTATACCAGGTTTATAAATATACATGTTATAAATACAGCTTTCTTTGGTAATATGCAACTCCCTTGAACAGAGAGTAGAAACGAAATGAAGAAAAGCAGTAGAATGTGTTGAGGTTGCTTTACCCCCCATTAGATGTTGGAGAGATTTTTTGGGGGGGGGGTATTATAAGGGGAGCAAGCAATGGGAGAGCTCATTATCTGACAGACCATCTGCTATTGGGAGGGAGGAACTGTCTGTCTGACACAGACACTGTGAATAGGCCCGGAGTTAAGAGTTCCTCTAACTTACTTAAATTGGCTGTAGGCCTACATCTGCTATGTATTTGCTCACCTGTGTTCAAAACCTACAGCGGAGACACACATGCATCACATGATAAACATGTTGTTAACATCAGCAGAGATTTTAGAAATATTGTATAAATGAGTGTCGGGTGAAGATTAGGTTAGACTGGAAGAATAAAACACCCTAATAACAAAAAGTATTTAAGAAATATTACTATGCAGCGTCTTCATAATGTCCCATGTGGTCTTACATCTGTGAGTTTATGGACTTTGGTTTTGGTTTTGTTGTCATTTCTTTCTCTGCAACCCGTATATGTGTGTATTGTGATATTTGTGTCAATATTGTATACATTGTTCATATTTTCAGTATATCATGTTCAGGTTTGAGATGAATTTGTCCAGATCCCAAAAAATAGTGCACATGTGAATAAGCTGTAGGCCTTTGACGGAGTTGGGTGTTTGTATAGTTGAAATCAGATTGCCGGGGGAGCTTATGTGTGAGAAGTTGCCGGGCGCAGCAGATGCTCTTTGTTGCTGTTCAGGCTATTGTTGTTGAAAACTGCGACTGGGAAGCTGGGATTGGGTCCAGCTCCCGGCAGCAGGAGGACACGGCGCCTTCCTATTGGCTCTCCCGGGGTGTCAGTCAGCTCTGCTCGACCCGCCCAGCAGTCCTCCCCTCCCCAGCCGGGGAAGTTGAACTAAACTTTGAGCAACTTTGTTCGGCAGAAGTAAACTTGCCAGCAGCACTCGGCGGTCGCTGCGGGACTGAAGAAAGACACAGAGAGAAAGAGAGAGAGAGAGAGAGAGAGAGAGAGGAGGACCGCAAACATGAAGCTGTGTCGCACTTTTCTAGGTTCGTATCACTCACTTGTTTGGACTTTACTGCGGCAACTTAAAGAATGAGATCTCTGTTTTGGCATCTGCGCCTCTGTTCAGACTGACATAGTAACACAGTATGTCTAATCGCGCATTAGTCTTAACCTGCCTCTACTATCTAAGTATTTGTAGAATTGCACATCCTGTAGCCTAAATAAACACGACACAGAACTAAGTTATAGGCTACAAAGTGCCGTTTGCGGGACTCGATATTCAACACAAAAAAAGCCTTTTAAAGACATTGTAGCCGTCGCTGTGTGTGGATTAAAAGAGGCTTACAGGTCTGTCTGATCACACCAGCTGTAACTTTGTTAAACTTCTGTGCGATAGACTCCCGAGCACATGCTGCAGGCTTAACTTATCACACACCAACATATCTAAATAAACGTGTGAACCGCTCCCTAGCTTATAACTGCAACTAAACTTCGACCCCCGTGGTAAAAAAAAAAAAAAAAAAAAAAAAAAAGTGGCCAGACAAAGGACAGTTGGTCCCCTAGGGGACCGTGTGGCCCCGGTACCGTGGGGACAATGCCAAGCTGCGGGCTTATTAAAAACTTTTTTTTGTTGTTGTGTTAGTCTGTCGGCTTGTTCCATCTGTCGAGGGACTAGAGGGGCCTCCCCCGTCCCAACCTCAGCGCTCAGTCAGCTGCTGCCCCATGTAATATTTATACCGGCTGCCTGCACCGGCGACACAATATAGCCACCATACAATATAGTCTGGAGTGACGTGAGCATTTAAGTGCTGGAGGCCTCCGTGCCATCTGCATCTGCAGACCCACTTTGTTACAACAGAGGGAAAAAAGTTTTCCCAGCTGATGTACCGGCTGCTGCAACTACTGCGTTTGAGTAGTCCTTCAAAATAAACTTCATAAAAAAAGTATTCAGAAAGTTTTTTTTTCTTTTTGTTTGTTTTTTTTACAAATTCAAATTAGTTGTAAGTTAATTAATCCTACTTACTACAGCTTTTTGTAGTAAGTAAGTTTATTTTTTTTTTATTTAGTGTAGTAACAAACATGTATGCAAGTTTATCATGAGGTTTAGTTTAGATTCTTTTAGTTGGGTTTCAGTGAGTTTAGTTAAATGTTTTTAGTTTATTTAGTTTAATATCTTAACTTAACTCAGTTGTTCAAACTTAGAACAAAGGGTTAAGGGAGCAGGGTGGGTTTGATTGGACTTTAGTACCACAGGAAACACACTTTGTAACAACAGAGGAAAAGAAACTCCCAGCTGATGTACCAGCTTTAAATGAAGTATTTAGTTTCATCCAGTTTAGTTTCATTTAGTTTAGTTAAGTGGCGATTCAAGCCTGTACAAGAACATGTTGTCTTTTTTATTTCAATTTAGTTCAGTAACAGTACTTTAGATGATGTCTTATTCTTAAAAAAACACGCGAGAGTCTTGAAATAAAGTAATGGATTATTCAGATAAGTGGAGAATATAGATAAATACAGGAAGTAAGTAAACTAACTTTTCAAAAAGTTGCGACGAAAGCCTTTGTTTCCTCAACAATAGCTTCTGTGAGGTGTATTGTGCATCGGCCTCTGGAGCTGTCCAGAGTCCTGAACACACACACACACACACACACACACACACACACACGCACACACACACACACACACACACACACACACACACACACACACACACACACACACATTCGCGCGCACACACACACACACACACACACACACACACACACACACACACACACACGCCCTGTACCTAGGAGCTGTCCGTAGTCCTGAAATCTCACCATAGGCGTAATAATAGCGTGTTGGAGTATATTACGGTTTTGTGTCCAAACAGTCACTTTCTATCATCTCTCTAATCTTCAGATATACTGTATGTTTCACGTAGGCCTCCGTGCCCCACTGTGGGGCTCACACCCCCACCGACCTGTAGGCCCCGCTCCCCCCCATGGTCCCCGCTGCTGGACCAGGGCCCGGGATTTTTCATATTTTCTCTCTTTTGTTTATTCGATTGTTGACGCTGTTGTTGAGTGAATCCTCCTCTCCGCACCCACAGTCTGAAATCATACTGATGCGGCGTGCACGGCCGGTGATTGATTTCAGCTCCAATGCATAACAATGGGATTGCACAAAAAGAGCCTGCTGCAAAGAGATAAGAATTTAATAGAATTTCTGAAAGCTGAAGGTTGGGCTTTTTGAATATTCCCTGCGTGCGCGGCGTGGAGACAGCAGATAAAGGATGGCATTTGTGGCGACTATTCTCAAATGGCTTGTAATGAATGGTTGTCATTTCCACTAATGGTTTCAAAACAGCAAAGCAGAACCACGGTGTGAGCAACATTCGGGAGTGACTCCAAGTTGCACTATTAAGACTGACTGTTTGTTGTTTAGAGCGCCACTGACAGTTGGCATTACTCTCAGTGAGCCTAAAAAAAAATCTATCAAAAAAAAAATCTGTAGCTGACAGTGATCACTCTTAAAACTTCTGCAGGCGTCGAAACAATTTCTCTGTAGCATATAGATTTTTTTTAAAGCGATTATCCAAATTGATATCGCACTTCCATCCCCTTACCTCCCCAGAGCATGAATCATTTTTTTTCCTCCTAAAGCTCCCTTGGAGACTTGCCTCTCTGCCTATATGTCGTTAAGACCCGAAGGAGTTATCAGATGCTGTCAGTGCAACGCGCATATATATAACTCTGCATACAACTACTACAGCAATTCCCGGTCCGAGGAAAAAAAAAAAAATAGCCCTTGAATGAATTATTGGACGGTACCATTTTCCAGGATATGTAGGGGGGATGGGATAATGCATTTGTGAAACATGAAGACCTTAAAGAACGGGTGGAATGTATAAAACATGAGCTCGTTCTGGTGTGTAACGTTGTGTTGGCTGCGTCCTGTGTAGCCAAGATGCGCAAAGATGCTTTCTTCTGCTGACTGTATCAGACTGCTCGCGATGTAAGGAATGTTTGGAGAGGGAAGCAGAATGGGGGAACTTTATTGATCATAGAAAATAGAAAATCAAGTGCACTGCATGCGGAGACGATGCTGAAATGTAGTTTCTAGTTTGAAGTTTGTCGGGCTGAGAGAGAGGGAGGGAGGGAGAAAGTCAGAGAAAGTGTGCCTGTGTGTGTGTGTGTGTGTGTGTGTGTGTGTGTTGTGTGTATATACATATGCCCGTTGAGTTAGTGTGTAGTGATGGGGGGACCTCAAGCCCTGCCCATCTGATGCTGGAGGTTTTACTACAGCTTCCGTGATGTCATGGCAAAGGGCGGAGGGAGGAGATGGGGGTGTGGAGAAGGGGATGGATGGGTGGAGGGGGGGTACAACGGCTCATGAGGGAAAGGTAAGTCAATATTACGTTTTTTTTTTCTCGCTGACAAAGGCAAATGAAGCCATGTTTTTGCTTACAAACAAGTAACATCTTAACGCCTTGATCCGGAGCCGTGCGCCGTTGCGCTGTGCAGAGGAGAGGAGAGGAGAGGGCCGCCCCGGAAAAAAAAACAACCCCTCCGCTCGCTCTTATTTATTTATCACATCTGGACATTTGTAACGGGACAGACGATCGTTTTTTAAACCTTTACTCGGGATATCTTTTAAGGCAAACTTGACAGCGACCAAGAACTCTCAAAAACACAGCAAGGACGCAGCACCAAAAGCCCCCAAAGGAAATATTGTTGAATACAGGTAATCAGAAATCATGTTTATGTTTTGATGATAAGGTAGACATAGATATATAGGCTATATCGTTATAGATCTCGACATCCAAAGCGTTCTTCTTTTCTTTTCTTTTTTTGCATAACTTTGATATTTCTTATCACCCTTATAATATTTGATAGCAGCACCGGCACGGTGATTTTGTGGCGATTAGTGTTGTTTTCACGTTTTCGTATTTTACGATTCCTCGAGTAGGAATTAAAACTTACTCAAAGCTGCGGTCTAAAAACAGTTTAGCCTGTTTGTTTGTTTTTTCTTCTTAAAAGTGTATATTTGTATAGGCTACTCGATTTATGGACCTTTTCAAAACGCATCGTTGATGGATAGTACTGTGAGACATACAAGATGCTGTTTTTTTTCTGCCCCTCTCAAATGTTAGTCATTTTATTGATGCCTCGTAATAAGTGGGAACAAACCAAGCATGGCGCTTTCTCAGAACCTTAGTGATGCTTGTTTACCCACTTCTCTGTCACTCCGCGGCTTGGATAGTTCATCGGTGTGTGAGGCTGCGAAAACACACACACACACACACACACACACACACACACACACACACACACACTCTGTCTATACATGGACCGTATTATGTTCCTGTGAATATCTGCTCTCTCAGCGAACTGATTCATGCCTGAAGTGTATTTTCCACTCTGTCCTCTAGTTTCACCTTCCATATCTCCAGGAATATATGAGCCCGTTAATTGTACTCGCCACACCGCTGATTATACGCACACTATGCGAGCCGTTTCTCTGTTTCTGGGTTGTTACTGTAAAGTGTGATATCTATCTTGAGTTCTGCACCAAATTGTGTTATTACGATATGACAGTGGGCGTTGAGCAGGACTCCGTGTGTGTGTGTGTGTGTGTGTGTGTGTGTGTGTGTGTGTGTGTGTGTGTGTGGATGCATGGACAGATGGATGGATGGAAGGATGGAGTGAGTGTGTGTTTGAGAGAGAGAGCGAGAGAGGGAGGGGTTTGCCATTTGATCCTCTGCAGCAAAAAACAGAGATGCTCTCTTCAAATGTCAGCAGCCTTTAGTGTGCGCAGATAAAAAAAAAAAAAAAGAAAAAGTCCTCAGAAGCCGCTAGAAATAAAAAACCGGGCGTCTAGCGGGGAGGCAGGCTCGAAGCGGCGCATTTCGCCGGATTTTGAATCTTGATCTTGTCGGATTCACCCCGAGACTGTGTGCCGAGGTGCAGAATGTGAGCCTTGTGCGTTGTGTTCTTTTTCTTTCATTTCCTACTCTCCCCACCCACCCCCTTGCTTTTGCTTAGATGGCCACGTAATGTGCAGTGTATGTGTGTGTGTGTGTGTGTGTGTGTGTGTGTGTGTGCGCCTCACGGTCTGTCAAAGCACCTGCGTCCTAAGATGGAGGAAAGAGATGAGGGATGATGATACACAGAGTGTTATGTCACCCGCTCTCTAAGTTGCTCTCCATCCCCCGTTGTAGTAGCCTTTAAGTCTGCTCGATGCCTGCAGCGCTGCTCTCATGAGAAACTTCAGCTGTTACTTTAGATGTTAGAACATCTTTCAGGGTTGGAAGCAGGGAGGAGGTTAAGGTTAGAAAGAAGAAAAAACAAACACATAAATAACAGCTAAACTTACTTTACTTCCCCGTGTTGCTATTTGAAAAGCACCCATCTGTGGAAACCCTCTCAAATGATGTCAGTTTGTCTTCTTAAGGGAAATGGCTTTTCATTGATAAATAAACCCTAACCCTGGCTTTTATTAAGGGTAGAATATGTGATGATGTGTCACTGACTTTACCTGCTTTTAAAATGTAAAGGACAGCCTTCTACTAGTGTAAGGCTGTGTGTGCAGCTTCAAAATAGAGGATTTTCTTTAAAGCCTGTGGTTGTAGCTGTGTTTAAAGCTTAGAAGCTATTTAGTAAACAAAGCCCATAAAATGCACAGAAGGAGCCTTTACTCAGAGTATAGCTGCAAGTCTATTGTTAGGCTTACTGTAGAGTGTACACTGAGCTCAAGATTGAATGCATCATAGGCGGAAATGATAAAACACCTATTGTTTTTCTTCTGTTTACTTTTCCTGTGAAATTTAGCCTAGTTTCAGGGGATTACAGAATTAGGTTATTGGTGCCTTATGCTGTGGGTGGAGGCTATAACAGCAGAGTATGGCGCTGCATGCAGCACAGGCCCACGATATGAAGTTGTTTCTGTGTTTTTTTTAGTTACTGTGATAGGAGGAAACCTCTCTATTTATGAAGGGCTGAATAGCCCGTGGTGAGGACAGCAGGTGCCGGAGGAGGGAGCGCAATAAACATGTTGGAGGAGCAGCTGGGACCAAATTGCACCCTCGTCATTCAAAGCCTATCAGAAATCTAAGCAATACAAGCAAAGGTCAGGGTTGGCCAGGCTTTCAATGGAGACGAGGCATTTCAAATGAAAGTCTGGAAATAATGAATTCCATGCCCTGCAAAAAGGGAAATAGATACAAAAAAAAAAGGAGAATAAATGAGCCAAATGTGCGTCAATTCTCTGATGGGCAGAGAGTAATATGTGACATGCTGAAGTGCTGAGAACATCACAGACCTCTGCCTCAGATCCCTACTGTTAGCGTGATGTTTTCTAAGCGGCAGTGATACGGCCGTGTTGTTTCTCAGATGCTGAGGTCAGGGTGGCCCCTGAGGGGAGCTCCTCCAAAAGCTGGTTACCATGGCGACGCCTTCCCTTCCACACCCCCGCCCCTAAACTCCCATCCCATAACTGATAAAAAAAAAAGAAGAAAAAAAAACACCTCACAGAAAGTCTGCTTTGCTTTGGGGCCTTTTGTAGTTAACTCTGCGATGTGAAAATTGAAATGAGGTTTTTTTTTGGACAGAATGACTTACCTGAATTGTGTTTTTTCTATGTTATGTTATCTATGCATAAAAAAAAACAATTTCCACATCCGCCGTGATAATCTGGTTACTCAGTTGTTGTTTTTTAAGTCATGTGACTCAAAGAAACCAACGAGTAATACGAGACCCGTCCCGCTCCACAACTTTTGATTTCTCTGTCTCTTCTGCCCGGCTCGCTGTAATCACACTAAGTTGTCTCTAAATCCTGCTTAACAGGACCAGGGGTGTACAGCTGGCCCCGGCCCCTGTATGTACTCTAATACTGTTACAGACAGTTCACCCTGGTATTTAATCTAACTATGGATTTAGGCCTCTTTGGTCCATTGTCCCGGTACAGTAAGCCACCTGCCTATAATGGTATTACTCAAGCCTAAACTTTGTTTTCTGGTAAAAGGGTTTTTTGTATCAATTTAAAGACTACGTGTGTTGATTTATTATGGGCCTTTTTCTTCAGAAAGTAAGAAAGAATTTCATAACTTTGCCTCGCAGAAAAGCTTGGATCAAAAAACTCCTGGCAGTAAAATATGATATTTAATCCATTCATTCTGTATTCATATCTGAATCTATCACTATTCATACCTTCCCCCCCCTCACTTCTGATTAACCAAACCTCCCCGGTGAACGGCTAATTGTCTCGTACTCCTCCGGTTTTCACTGCAAAATAACGAGCCGCGAGTCTTTTAGGTGGGACTGAGCAGAATCTGATCAAAGCATAAGACAGTACTCATCCTGAGCAGACAAGGCTCAAATTAGTTAGTATGTTGGTGTTGTTTTTTTCATCCGCAAAGGATTCCAGATGTTCACATGCAACAACAGATGAAAGTAGAAAGGTCTATTTAGCCACCTTTTTTTCTGTGATTAATGACCTGATTTTATAAACCTGTGCGATCAAATATCCCACGCAGGTTCAACGTGTCCAGATGTGTTTCCTGTGTCTGTACTGTAGCAGGGACAGCGGCTCAGGACTGAACAAAAGTGAGCAGGGATGCTGACACGTGGCCCGAGGCAATGTGTCCTAATAGAGCGCTGTCGTATTTATTTGGCATTTAGGAAGGGCTCTCAGCTCTCTGGCCCCCAAACGAACAATACAGGACGGATGCTCACTTCCCTTCACTTTCAAAGAAGGAGAGAAAAAAAAAGAAGCAGAAAAGAAGCGAGACTTGTGTGCGGTGGAGACAGAGACAGCCGAGACAGAGAGAGAGAGACAGACGGGCAGTATTGCTGTTGTAATCACTTTTTTTTCCTGAGGGCGGAGTGAAAGTTGATAAACAAGCATTTTGCAAAGAGTGCTGGCGGGGGCTTTGCCGAGGTTTTGCACGTGATGGGCAAAGTAGGGATGGGCGTGGAGGGGTGAGCGGGGCATTTGATGGAGGGGGGTGGTGGGGGTGGGGTGCTGGTCTGCTTCGGGACCCCTCAGATACAGACATGCAGCCTTTTGTTGTCCCACCCACCGTATGCTTTTAGTGTGCACTTTGCATGCACTGTGGGTTCACGAACAGGACAGCATGTGCAGAGAAAAGAACCCTCGCTGTATCTTTAAAAGCAGCAGGAAGACGGATGAAAAGCTAGAGATAATAGGAGAACATGAGATGGACAAATCTCATCTTGCACTCCGTAAAGGCCAGGGATTTATACGCAAATTCAAATGTAAAGAGGTTTATGTTTTGATGCCTCCCAAGAACGCCGAAGGTTATTTCAAAGAGCTATATCACTGCGAGCATTTCAAATTTGAAACCCTTCATTCAGTTTTAGAATTCAAATTAGAGTAGAATATTTAGCCTTGAATTTCCACTTTGTTAATTGTGAGTTGTGAATGAGTGCACTTCCAGTAATATTGCTGCTTCAATTTACATTCAAGTGGATTCAGAGTGCGCTGACCCCTAACCTTGGTCTTTTTGAGTGTTATTTCCTCTGTTGTTGTTGAGCTTGTTGGCTCATACAGAAGAGGAAGTCACTATAAACTCAAGGGCGCTTTCTCTTTCATAACGCCGTGCTGCCTGCTGCAAAGACACACAATCTATATATAGGTGAAAGCTACAGGGTATACGGTAGATGCGTATATACAGTATATGCGAAAAAGAATCAGATTTCATTGTACCAGCTCGGCGGGAGAGCGAGAGACAGGGCGACATCCGCCTGTTTTTGGAGTCTCGCCGCTGAAGTGTCTTGCAGCTACAGTAGTTGAAAAGTTCAGCCTTGGGCATTCATAGAAAAACACTCTGCACTCTGCCTGAACTTAAAACGAGAGGGGGAAAAAACAAGATCGTTAGGACAACTCGGTGGTAACCCCTCCACCAGCAGCAGCTTCTCGGAGAGTAGGAAGAATGGCAAAAGGGATTTGTGATTGATTTAGTATGTTTCTCCTGGCTGCTCAGGAAGATGAAGGGATGAGCTATTACCTTGATGAAAAAAAAGGGGAGAGAGGGGGAGAAAAAAAGGGGGCTTGATTTATGTATGGTTTATTATTTACTGACCATTCTTCACCCCTCTCCCCACACATCGCCCATCCCCCTATTCGCTTATATATGCACCCTGAAAAGCTCGATAAAAATGCGCAAATTTGATTGATTCTAATAGCAGACTGACAGGGACCCCAGCTGGGGCACTTAACCATGCCTGTGCATGTGTGTGTGTGTGTGTGTGTGTGTGTGTGTGTATAAAGCATACACAGTGTTCCTTCAGTTAATAAAGGAGTGTCTGCAGCATGCTCGAGTGCCCCAACCTTCCCTCAAAGTAGCACCCCCATGCTCCCCTCCCTTCCTTTATTCAAACTGCTGCCCCATCCATTGGTGCCGATGCTGTTGATTTCTTATGACAACTCTCTCTCTCTCTCCCCCCCCTTTTCTTCCTTTCTTTTCCCCCAAAATCTTCCACTCCCATCGTCTTCTCCCTTCCCTTCCACCTCCTCGTCTCTTCTCTTTCTAGAAAATGAGTTCCGGGGCGAGCTGGTGAACCAGCGGTGGACACGAGGCGAGAGGACCAGCAGCCGCTGCCAGGCCTCCCAGAGACTGCAGAGCCGTCGACCAATCATGGTGAGTGACAGGGCCCTGCGGCCCCTCCCTCTCACCATCCTTCTTCACCACTCACCACAACCCCACACCCCTTCCAACCTGATTCTGCTTCCTGGGCATTTCCCCAATCCCTAACTCAGCGGGGAAAGTAAAAAAAAAAGGGTGGAAGCCGAGGTAGGGGAGGATGGAGGAAATAAAGGCCTGTGTGTGTGTGTGTTTGGGGGGGGTGATGGGCAAACTGGACAGAAAAAAACATGAATCAAACAGCACATCAAACCTCCCGCTTGGCCCTGCCCATCCTTTGCCTCAGCCCCGCTCAGCTTAGCTCAGTTTAGTTAAGCTCAGCATGGCACAGCTCAGCGTTTTCCCGCTGCTGAGTTCACTTCACAGGATTTTTCTTTTTTGTATTGAAACACAATAAAAAAAAAAAAAAGATCCTCAAAAGGATGTCCTTGAGCTGATCATACTTGTTTTGTCCATTATATTCCTCCATATCAGTAGAGTAGAAAAACGCTCTCTCTCTCTCTCTCTCTCTCTCTCTCTCTCTCTCTCTCTCTCTCTCTCTCTCTCTCTTTAACCCTCTCTGCTATCCTAAACCTATCTCCCCTCTTTCTTTTACTTCCATCTAAAACTTGCCACCATTTCAAGGTTATTTCTCCATTCTGAAAACATCTGGTCCTTTTCTCCCCCCCTGTGCATCACAACTGAGAGTGTGACACTCAACAAAGAGATGGAAGGATTGAGGGGAGATTGAAAGAGAGAGGAGTGGGGGTTGGGGTTGTTTTCCCCTGGGCCCAGTAAAAGTAGTTTTGCTTCCCCGTGATAGCTCGGGTTCATCTGAAGAGATGACTTTTATTGATTAGGTTTGATTCCTGCTGCAGAGAGAGGACTGGCACTTATGGTACCTGTCCCACATATTATCTTCTTAGACTTGCAGCAAACTGAGATGAGTGAAACTGACTTAGGATTATATATATATATATATATATATATATATATATATATATATATATATATAAAAAGATGTTTAGTCTTGAACACTGAAATCACGGTTGTTTTTTTCGCATATGAAGTGAGAAACCATGCGGCCTCCCCTCCTCCCTCCTCCCTCCTCTCCACTCCGCCCTGCCTTGTGTGAATTATTAAAGGTAAACTGTGGAAGGGGCCTCGCCGTGTGGTGATCCAAACACGGGGGCCGCGCCGCGCGGTCCGCCTGTCGAGGGGACGGCTGCGCGGCGCGCCCCTAATTGGCGGCTGCTGTCCGCAGGTAATTTTTTGAGATGTCAGTCTCCGTGGCCAGCGGTGAACGTTTCTCTCCGACTCCTCTCTCTCTCTCCACCTAACCCCCCCCCCCCCTTTCCTCATCTACTCTTGTAAACCTGAAAATGAATAAAAGAGTCATTTATGTGCACCAGGGGACGAAGGGTGACCTTCTCTCTGAAGTCATTGCCCCCAGCTAGCCATTTACATAGAGCTGTCAGAATGCAGAGCAGAGCTGGGGCCCTCCTGCACACAAAAGAAGTACATAATTGATAATGTACAACACAGCCGGTAGGGATTAGCCACGTCTTCCTCCTCCTCTTCCTCCCCCCTTCTTTTTTTCTCCTTCTTCTGCTGCTGCTCCACACAACATTTCACACTAGTTAAACCCCAAGTTAAACACACACACACACGCACGTGCTGCTGTGCGCACACCCGGACATGCCACCTCTTTCTCTTTTCTTTTTTCTCTCTCGGTTCTTTTCTTTCTTCTGTTCTGCATAAGACATCGCTGCCACCGTGTAGGCCCACCGACATACACTGTTCAAGGAGTCTTATTAAAAGACAACAAGGTAAAGGACAAGTTTTGAACTTACATTAAAGGAAGGCCCTTTGAAGGAGATTATGAAAATCAGGTGAACGCCTGCCTGGCTGCATCTAGATTCACTCGCTGGGACTTTGTGTTCATACCGATTTAATGAGCTGGAATTGAGAAAAGGGACAGGAAAGAGAGGGAGAACTCAGATGTGCTTACCTATTTAAATGTGCGTAGCTATGGTTACGCAAACATGAAAGCAATAGGGGCCCCTTTTCAGTCCAGATTTTGATTCATCTGATGACTATCAATACAAGGAGCAGGCGAAGGAAGGAGGGTGGAAAAGTACAGGAGTATAGTAGAGAATGGTATATCATCTTTTCATGAAGGAGGAATGTGTGCTTTAGTCTTGTTCTCACACACACACACACACACACACACACACACACACACACACACACACACATTGTCACCTTCCTAAAATAATGGCTTAAGTCATTTTTTTCAGGTTTTTCAGAAAACACAAAAAACTGAACGGCCTAAGTCACACGCTTGACATAGGCCATTATACTAAAGGAGTAGAATCACATGACCTGTTCAACGAAGGATGTAGGCAATTTTACCAGAGGTGGCCAGCACCATGAGGAGATGATTTAGGCAAAAAAATGACTTGGGCCATTATTTTAGGAAGGTGACAATATATAGATATATATTCATAACTCTCTCCTTTGCTCTCCTTTCCCTACCTAGTTACATTTAGTCATGCAAAGTGGTTCACCAACATATTTTGAATATTTTCTACGAATCCACCTATGTTAGCATTAGGCTTCTAGCCGTTCAATTTAGGCCAGGGTTCAGTTCATGAGCATTCAGCATTGTGACTGCAGTTTGCCACTTTTCAGTTTGTGCTTGAGCCCCAAATTCAAATGTAAAGAGGTTTATGTTTTGTTGCCTCCCAAGAACGCTGCAGGTTATTTCAAAGAGCTAAATCACTGCAATTGTTTTAAATTTGAAACCTTCATTCAGTTTTAAAATTCAAATTAGAGTAGAATATTTTGCCTTGAATTTCCACTACGTTACAGTAATTGTGAGTTGTGAATGAGTACTCTTCCACAATATTGTGTGTAATATGCAGATGAAAAGAGAGCCAACCTCCCCCCCCCCCCTCCACACACCCCACACTCCTTACTAGTGGTCAGAGAAGTAAGCAGATATTTAATAGTTTTTTTTTTTTTTAAATAATAAATTGATTAATCAGAATATTTATTGGGCAGCTATTTTGATAATCTGTTCATCATTTCAGTCCATTTTTAAGAAAAAACTCCAAACATTCCCTGGTACCAGCTTCTCGAAAGGGAGCATTTAGTTTTCTTTGTCAAACATGAAAACTACTAAACTGTAGTAGTAAACTGGGGGCTGAACTGATTAAAGATTAAAAAAAAAAGTCAACTTTGGAAACAGCTTTGGGAAATTGTAACGGGCATTATGCACCACTTTATGACATTTCACAGAGAAAATAATGAATCCAGCAAATAATCGGCAGATTCCGTCCATAATGGAAATAATTGTTAGTTGCAGCTCTAGTAGCAATACCACACAGCCCCTTTATCAACACCGCCATTTATTTCAACCATTTGTCTATTACCTTTAGCTTCAACTGCTTGTTTTCGCACATTTCTCAACACATTGTGTTCAGATGTTACAGCTGACTCAATGTGTGGGCTTTTGTTTATTCAAATTGGGATTTCTGCTTTAGTACGTGGGCTACTCAGCAGTCTCTCCACATACCCCCAGCTACCCCTGGGTTACTTGAGTATTTGTTATGCAGACACACTGGCCTTTTGACTGTTGTGTTATCATATAGCATATTATTTAATTATTATTGCACTAACCATAATGTCTGAGCAGCATTTAAATCAAAGTGAAGCTCATTTGTTGCTATACTTCATATGTTGGGCAGTTTAATCGTGCACGCAAAAAATGCATTATTCTAGAAAACTGATTGTACATTTTGCGTGTCAAATTACAATCTGTAATGTAACTAGAAAGTGTAGCTATGAAATAAATGTAGTTGAGTAAAATGTAGAATATTTCCCTCTGAAATGTAGTAGAGTAGAAGAATAAAGGTGGAAACATGTACACGAATTATGCGCAGGCACCTCAAACATGTACTTCATCACAAATACTGTATATTCCACCACTGCTTCGTTCAGACGTGCATACAAACAAGTACAAGTACAGATAGTGGAGTGTAGGGAAATGGACTTTGAACTATACGCAGGCACTTGAGGAAACACACACACACACACACACACACACACACACACACACACACACACACACACACACACACACACACACACTCTGACAGAAAACCCTTCACTGCACACTTATCTGGTCCTCTTCCCGCATAGCACTGTGAGTGGAGAACGGAAGGAGTCAACTACTCCCTTCAGGCAGGGCACAACGCTGTGGCTTGTTGCACGACTTCTACATTAACAGCGCTTGATTAAAAGAGTTGTGGCAGGAGTGGCTAGAGAGAAAGAGAGAGAGAGAGAGAGAGAGAGAGAGAGAGGAGAGAGGGAGAGAGAGGGAGAGGGGGGAGGGACTTGTGCCTGCACCTGTACCTCCGGCCAAACACTAGACACTAATGAATGAAGCGCACCCTCCTCAGAAAAAAAAGAGAAGCCCTTAACAACAACAACAACAGCGTGCTTCATCTTCCTCTCATCCCTCTTTCCCTCCTTCTTTTCATAAGTAGTCTATTAGCAGGAAAGGGGCATTGCCAAATAGAGAGAGGGAGAGGGAAAAAAAAAGAAAAGAAGGAGAAGAGAAACAGGGCCACTCGTGTTTGAATCCCACTGTGGCGGTGCCAACTTGACTATGAAGAAGCAACAAAGCCGCTAAGTGCCTGGGCAAAGAGAGGGGAGGTGTCGGCAACTGGGAGGATTGGGGGTGTACAGGAGGGAGGAAGTGGGAGACAGAAAGAGAGAAAGAGGGGCGACCTGCGATATAAAAAAACAGTCCAGTAATCAAAGCTAATGGCTCCATTGTGTCTAAAAAGCATCTGATAGCTTTAGAGTGCAGCGCCGAGCGCACAGAGGTAGTGCTGAGGAGGTGTGGCAGAGGGTCAGTGTGTGTGTGTGTGTGTGTGTGTGTGTGTGTGTGTGTGTGTGTGTGTGTGTGTGTGTGTGTTTGGGTGTTCGAGGCAGCGGGGTTAGCACCTGCTCCTTTGTGGCTTAAAAGCAGTGCCAGTAGTAAGCAGAAGGCACGACACACACACACACACACACACACACACACACACGGCTCCTCTTCTTAAAAGGGTTATTACAGTGGCTTTTTAGCAGCCCGTGTGTTTTTGCTGTATTATTATATTCAGCATAGTTAGGATTGTCAGGGCCGTGGCCCCTGTAAACGGAGGCACTGCTTGTTAGCTCTGCACAGTGTACAATCATGTGTACCATTTAGGTGCAGGAAATTACAGGGAGAGTGATGGGAGGTGTGTGTGGAGCGAGGGTAGGGAGGGGATTTGAAAAGTAGCTTGAACAACAGGGTTTGTTATACTTCCTATACCGCAAAGCCTTTATTTCTGTCTCTCTCCTGATGAAGTGAGCCTCAGTGTGTTCCTCTTTTTGGTGGTGAGAGATAACGATGAGTAAGGAGGGCCGAGGGAGCCAAGTTTTGCGAGAATTAAAGATATGATCGTGTCTTTGTGTCAGTGTTACCTTTGGTGTGTTTCAATGGGACCTGTCTGAGTCTGAGGCTTATTATAGCAGTTCTTTTGAAGCAGAGGGAGGACAATTACCTGTGGTTGTGTGCTGGGATATTGTGAGAAATAACCACTGATGGTCTCTTTTCTCTCTTCCCTTCTTTTCTCCTCTACACTTTGTCTTTCTCCGTTTCCTCCTTTGCTCACGTCCTCTCTCGCTTCCTCTCTGTTTCCTCTTCTCTCCATCCCAGATGAGTGTAGAGGGTGACGACAAGCGAACTCGCACTCGGTCCAAGGGAATCAGAGGTGAGTGTTTTCTGCTTTCTCTCGGTCATGTCAGGCCACACGCACGCACACACACACACACACACACACACACACACACACGCACACACACACACACACACACACACACACACACACACACATTAATATGATTATACTGGGGATATATGATAAACAAACACGTTGTTTGAATATGAACAGCTGATGTCGACTCCACAGATGCTGTCACAGGATTGCCACATTTTCCCACAAACATCACACTACTTCCTGTCCGAACTCACAGAAAATCATTGATAAGAAAAAAAAAAACACTCCAGATCTTAGCTCGTAATCATCACATTCAGGCTTTTCCTTCCGTATCAAAGTTATCCAGGTGATTGTTGTCTCTACAGTGTGAACAGAAAACTGCTAGCAGCCACAGCAACATGACTTTCCATGATTCAGGTTTACCCAAACGTTAACAAATAGGCTTCAAACTAGAAACATGGAGGTTTTAATATGCAAACATTATGCAAAGTTCATCCTGGGTAATGTTTTTATTCTTTTTTTTATCCGATTTGTAGGGCAGTGCAACATAAAGCTTCACTAATGCTACCCCTGTTAGCCTGGCAAGTTAGGGACCGTCTTGAAAGTGCACGCTCAATGGCCGAGAGAGCTTTGCATAGTTTTGTCAATAATGTTCAACTTTATTTACATGTGGACCTTTGATGATTATACAATGCGGCACAATGAGTTATTATTAAGAGCTTTTAATCATAGAGTAGACACTTCAACCCAACTTTATTTACTTCTGGACCTACTACAGATATCTTTTTAATGAAATAAACATAGTATGTCTGTTTGTGTCTGTGAGCATGCCATGGTTGTGTACACATGGACATGCATGTGCGTGTGTGCGGTTAAGAAAGTGTCTATCAGTGTGTGTTTATATGAACGTACATGTGTGAATGAATGAAGGAATTTGAGTGTGTTGTCTTCATAATATGTCTTTGTGTATATGTACATATTGAGTGTGTCTTTCTCCATGCGTTCGTATGTGTACAAGAGTGTGTTTGGGTGTTTGGTGTTTTCGAAGTGAGACAGCAGTGAAACAGTTCAGAGCGCAGGAAGGCGTCCAGTCATCCCAACTGCATGATGAAAGATGGAGAAACTGAGATGCCACACGCACACACACACACACACACACACACACACACACACACACACACACACACACACACACACACACACACACACACACACACACACACACACACACACACTTACCAACATTGTGTGTGTGTTAGTGTGTGCATTTTCTATGCTTTTAGTGTATCTTGATACCCGCGGCCATTCTGACATGTGATTAATGCATGTGATATCGGAGCCCAAACAGAATTCTCCAGGATCATATTGTTTTCTCCTTTGCTCCAAATGAAAACAGGATATTTCTCCAAACTCATTCTATCGCTCAACTCCCAATCGATGCCTATAGCCAGCTGAGAGCGATGTGTGTGTGTTGTTTGTGAGCAGAGCTTGATTTATGTTTTGAAGGCAATTACTATAAGTTGCTCCTGAAAGAAGTGCTGTTTTCTACTGATGATAGCAGTTTTCCTTTTAATATCATTTTGCCAATTATGATAACCAAAGTGCAACAATTAATCATGTTTTATTGCTGAAGTATGCATATAATTGTCACTTTTTTTCCTGAACAGCACGATGCAATTCGGCTGATTTAGTTGTTTTTTTTCTCCCTCCGTGTGTATGCTTTTGTGTTGGCCTTTATGAGTTATTCATATACTATGTTTGTGCAGGCCAGAGCTTACACTCCTGTTTGTTTTCTGCTCACCTTTGTGTAACATGTGTTTGTAAGTGTGTATGCTCGCATGTAGGTGTGTGTGTGTGTGTGTGTGTGTGTGTGTGTGTGTGTGTGTGTGCGCGTGTGTTTGTATGTGAGCTCAAGAGTGTGTAGGTGTCTTTTTTCCTCTCGTGATCATGCAGTCAGCAGTGTGTAAGCCTCTATGAGGAAGCCTCATGGGATTCGTATGCATTTGTGATTTATTGATCCGAGTTTCTTTTAGCAGCGCAGCTTTCTGAGCAGTCGTTCACCTTTGTTCTCCCTCCCTGTGTCTTTCTTCTCCTCCCCCCTCTTTTTCTCCTCCTCTCCCTCAGTTCCTATTGAGCTCGTAGGACAAGAGCTGAGGTAAGGAAACACCTTCATCTTTTTGAAAATCCCTTTCATAAAGGTCTTTTATGTGCACCGTAGAGCACCCGCCGGCACTTGTAGACTCACTATCAGTGCTTCTTTAGATGATGTAGTATATATCTATTTATTTATTTTTTATTTCTTATCATCAGCACTTCTCAGCTCTTGGTCATTGCCTCCAACAGGCTGCTATTGATTTCTCAAAGCCGTTTGCTATTTCCTGCTATGAACACACGCAGTAGATGCAATGAAAGGGGGCGTATGATCTTTTTGCAGTCCGATCGAAGGACAGAGGAGAGAGGATGGTGAAAGGCGATGATTTCATTTTTCTCTTGCTCTACCTTCCTAGTTCTTCTCTTCCCCCTTTCCTATTCAGGTGGCAGCTTTCAGGGCCTCACCGGTCATGAAACCCATTGTCCTCCTTCCTCTCCCCCCCTTTTTTAAATGATTTTTTTCATCCTCTCTCTCATTTTGTCACACTTCACCTTCGAGCATTGAACTGAGCTCAGCACTCCAAAAAAAAAAAAAAAAAAAAAAAACAGTAGGGAGGCCAGAGAGCACCTCATTTAGAATGCAAATGCAGCATTTTTTAATAAGTGAAATTAATAATAAGGATAATTGGAGAAAAGGGCAATTGCTGGGGGAAGTTAATGAGAATTGAAATGAGCCGTCCTGAGGGGTCATAGCAACCTGAGAGAGAGAGAGAGAGAGAGAGAGAGAGAGAGAGAGAGAGCTAGACCTGATGATGACTGGCGAGGAGAGCAGAGCAGGGGAAATTACAGCAGGTCTCGGCTGATCCTTATCGCTCATAGTAACAGGATATAGGCCAGGGTTGATGTACGACATACAATATTATGTTCTCCCCGGCTTGATGCCACCTGCATTCATGCATTATGTGTGTCTGCTTGACGGTTTGTGGGGTGAGCGGGTGGGGGATACATATCTTTGTGCATGTGCATTTGTGTGACATGTGTGCTCAGTTTGCATGTCTTTGCTTTGCTTGATTGACTACGTGTATTGCCTGTGGGTATCATTGCTTCTGCATAGGGACTAAAATGCGCCGAGTCTTAAACATATCTCTAACCTCCATCCATCCCATCCAGCTGCCCCACCCCTGGATGCAATGGCTCTGGCCATATCAGTGGGAGATACTCACGACACAGAAGGTAGGGCAGATTAAAACCCCACCCTCTGTCTGTCCTTCTTCTCTGTCTGTCTGTCCTCCTCGTCCTCTCTGCCCCACAGCACCTGTTTTTCAGAAAATACCACGTGATACCTTGATATTTTTAAAGGAATACTTCACCATTATATGAAACACACTTACTTGCTTTCCTGTTGAGCGTTAGATGATAGGATCAAGGCCACTCTCATGTCTGTACGCTAATTATGAAGCTACAGCCGGCAACCAGTTAGCATAGCTTAGCATAAAGACTGCTTTAGGCATGATATCTTTTCCTCCTTACTTTTAGCTTGATTAAATATGAAAATATCACCGCTGCCATGTAAAAAAAACTTGAGTTAGTTGAATCCAAGTCAAGAATGAGACCAAAGTAAAACTGATTTAACAAAAGAGTTATGTTTCCTTTGTTAAACTACCAATTAACTTCCCAAATAAGAGAAACTAATTTTACAAGACATAAAAAAAGGGCAAAGATTGGCGGGAAATCTTAAAATAAGCATAACTTTGTGTAGCGGAAACATTTTTTCTTCTTTTAATCATCTTAAAGTTTATCTTGTGCCCCGACCCCCAGCTTCGGGAATACTGTTTTAAACGAGCGTCACAATCTCTTTATTGACATTCCTTAGTTTCTTGAGCAAGAAAATAAACCAGACATATAAAATCAACATTTTTAGAGCTTTAGACTGTTAGATAATGGTTGTTTTTGAGACCAAAAACTCCCAGAGCCTCTAAATCTAAACCTAAGTGATAAAGTTTTCAGTAGACAGCAGTGAAATGTGATTTCTCCAGCTTGTATTCCGGCCTAATTCTCCTTCCCTCCCTCCCTCCCTCCTCGTCTGTGTCGCTCACCCTCGGGGACCTTGCGACACTCGGGGCAGGTCACTGGCTTGTGACTGCTCTTTATTGAATGGGCAGATATTAGCTATCTGTTTACATGTGTATTCGTTCAGCAGGCAATTTCAGATGCACTTTGTTTATAGATCGTCCCTCAATCTCCCTCGGCATCTCCCAGGTGAGAGTAAGAGGGAGTTTATTGGATTTTACCCTCCACTGCCTTGCCCGCCCGCCCAGCTCCCACCCGCCTCTCGATACAAGTTGTTCATTAAACGTTCCAGTCAATTGGTTGTGATTTCTGAGTGAGCCGGCATGGCGCCCCCCAGGCCACACGCGTTGACTCATACTCTCTGCCTGAAAGGACCACTCCATCCTTCTTCATGTCAAAACACATAAACACCCTCCATCATGCTGCTTAAAGTCACTCACGGTCACGAGGATGAGGTGCATGAAAGTTTATTAGATGTGTTAGAGTGTTTGTGATTCCCGATTACAACCCTGCTTGGTATTCATGGTCCTTTTTTCTCCCTCTCTGTCTTTCTTTCCCTCCATTAGCATTCTGGGTTGCCCCATAGCCAGAAAGCGCCGGCTAGAGGAAGCAGAGGCCGAGCAGGACGCAGAGCATCCTGCCTCCAAGAGGAGGTCCCACCCCCTGAAACTGGCCCTGGACGAGGGCTTCAGCGCGGGAAGCGACAGCGGCAGCGAAGCCGAGGGCGAGAAGGATGGAGAGAAAGCAGTAGAGACCAGGGAGGAGGAGGAGGAGGAGGAGGAAGAGAGGGAGGCAGCTGTAGAGGAGGAGAGACAGGAGATGACAGAAGACCTGACGCAGGATGGACAGACAAATGGACAGGAGGAGGAGACACAGATGGAGGAGGAAGAGGAGAGGGAAGAAGAAGAGACATATCAGAAGGAGGAGAACACATTCGCAGCTGATGAAGGTGAGCTTTTCCTGCTTTAAAACAAACCGGCTAATATTAACCACAGGCGTCTTTGCCTCTTCTTCGCAGGTGAGGAAAAGTCTACTGCAACTTTGTCTCGCATTGCCAGACTTATCTCCACAGCTCTGCGAAAAACGTGCTCTGGTTAATTTGCATATCTTTAAACCAATCACAATCGTCTTAGGCGGTGCAAAGCGCGGGACGGAGTGCCTTTGCAAAATAGCTTCGGGAAGTTTTGTTGGAACCTGTGTACGTTCAAAAGTAGTTTAAGTTGTGCGACGGAAAACTAGGATTTGACAGATAGTCTAGCTAGCTGTCTGGATTTACCCTACAGAGATCTGAGGAGCAGTTACCCATAGTCCTCATAAATCCACCGGAGTTTAGTGCCAACACAAAGTAGAAAATGAGGAACATCCGGCAGAACTTGTGGCGGCAGCGGAACAGTCCCGTAAATGAATCGTCGATATAGACTAACTGCAACTAAACTCTTAATGACTTAGAAATGGGTCGCTAAGAGTGACCCAGAAAGTCCTTGGACCACATCATTTGCGATGCAGATAGCATTTAGTGAGTGTGTAATAACACAGACAAGTGTTTGCTAGATGTATGGGTAGACAATAAATGATCATATGGAGAAGTGCAGCTGTCTATTTTAATCCACCTGACAGATAGACAACAAAACTAAAAAGTTACAAAAAGTCTCTCCGCGTGTCATTAATATTTAGTCTTGCATTGCCTGACTGTAGTATGGTCGGTCTACACCACCTCTCTGTTCTGGGATAGGGGAAAAATGCTCTGGCTTGTTTATTTCTTTAAACCAACCACAACCTTCCTGGGCGGTGCTGACCAGTGTAGTCAAGACCGCCTAAACCGAGATCAAGTCATCACCAAGACCAGAGTGTATCGAGACCAAGTCAAGACCAAGACTTTGAGGGGTTGAGACCGAGTCAAGACCCAGACCAGACCAGTGCCAGACAGCCAGAGCTTCTCCCGTCTCTCACATTCACTTTGTTTGGAGTGCGTGTTAAGGGGGGTGGGGAGAAGGGGTTAACGGTAACAAATTTCAAATTAGAAATGAGTCAAGTTATTGGTTGCATTTGAAGCAGGAACTTTTACATCCAATCCCAGTAATGATGTTAACACATACAAATATCCCTGCTGTTGTGGTCTTGATCCGTCTTGAAATAAAATCCAGAGACCTCTTCATTCAAGAGGAAAAAATTTCAAAAAGACCTTCAAAAAGTGGTCTTGAGATCGGTCTAAAGACCAAGACCGGTCTCGAGTACTACAACACTGGCGCTAACCCCCGACAGCGGACATAGCGAGAGGGAAGGGATGTCTGGTTTTGTCCCAGAAATGTACACCTGTTGAGCCAGACTACTAATATTACAGGAGCTGAGTTTCCATTCCTTCTAATGACCACTAGGGGACTATGTGAGTGAGTTTTTTTTTGCTTCTTCTAGCTTCTTTACATCTAGACACTCTGTCCCAGCCGGTGTTTTTATATCACAGAGAATGACTTAGCAGGCAGGAAGGTGATGCCAGTGGTGATAAAGATATTGCTAACAATAGCTTTTAGCTCACTGCATGACTCACCTTTTTGTCCGTGTCACAGCTCTGACTTCTTCATCTCTGTTCCCACAGAGGAGTGTGTGATCATCGAGCCTGAGCTCGGAGCAGCGCCGCCTGCACCCAAGAAGTGTCAGTCTCACTCCCAGTGCACCGAAGAGGTGGCCAACTCTCTCCTCCACCTCGGCCGAGTCTCCGACAGCAGTGCTCCAACTGTGGCCGTTCAGCAGCCTGTTGCTGTGGAGACGGAGGAGGATGTCGCCGTGGCAGCGGAGCGGGGTGAAGAAGTAAAGGACGAGCAGGAGGGGGACATGAATGAGGGGCAAGAGGAGGAGGAGGAGGAGGAGGAGGTGGCACGCAGAGTTCAAGTACTGGAAGAGTCATCTGTTCTGCAGAAGGAGGCAGCTGAAGTGGAGGAAGAGGAGTTGGAGGAGGAGGAGGAGGAGGAGGAGGAGGTAGAAGATGAAAAAGAGTGCCCAGAAAGGAGCAACCTTGTGATCCAGGAGAACCACCAATATCTGCCCGAAGATGTCCGCCATGAACAGAACAAGGAAGAAGAGGAAGAAGAGGAGGAGGAGGAGGAAGAGATGGCAGCGCCAGCACAGCAAAGGCTGGGCACTCCAGCAGAAGAAGAGGAGGATGAGGACGGAGATGAAGAGGACCACAGGGAGGTGAATCACATTCTGCCCATTTCTGACGCGCCAACTGCCATCCGCACCATCACCAGCACCAGCACCGCCGCAGCTCAGGGAACACACATCATGGCTGGAGACCACAGGGCCAGTCCTCTGGAGGACTACAACTCACACAGGGCCAGTCCCCTCGAGAACTACAACACCAACAGAGCCAGTCCGCTCAACAAATATGACTCTCATAAACCTAGCCCGCTTCAAAACTACAAGGCCAGCCCTCCTTTAAGCTACGGCTCTCACAGGGCCAGTCCGCTGGAGGAATACATAACCAGCCTCCGAGGCGAGAACTATAAAATCCACAAAGCCGCGTCCTCCGCCTCTCCTGACATCATCGAGGTGCGATCAGACAGGTCCGAGGAGAGGGACTTTGACGACGTGGACGGGGACGACGAGCGCGACGACGAAGACAGCCTGTCGCAGCGCTCCACGGTGACGGACGAGTCCGAGATGTTTGACATTACCCGAGGGAACCTGGGCCTGCTGGAGCAAGCCATCGCCCTGAAGGCAGAGCAGGTGAAGCCGGCCGGGCCCAGAGAGCTGCTCCGCGCCCCAGATATCCACCACCAGCGATACTTCACCATGGATGACAGGCCCAAGCACCTGGACGTCATCCGCAAGAGCTACTTCAGCAAAGGTAGGGCAGAGTGGAGCAACTAAAGAAAGGGGGTTAGTGCTACAACATGTACTGACTGAGACACGAAAGTTGCTTATGTAGGCAATACATCAGGAACATTTAGTCCTTTTATTTATGTCTTTTTTTTCAAGCTACGTTTGCATCATTTGATAGTGCTCTGCAAATTCAGGAGGACAAACCAGGAAGCAATACAAAAAAGAGTGAATTGGCTTTTTCATGCATCAAAGGCAGAAAATCTTCTTTATTTTGGGAAATATGCTTATTTGCTTTTATTTTTTTATTTATTTTTTAACCAAGAATTAGATGAGAGGATTGGTACCCGTCTCGTGTGCTAAATGTGAAGCTAGAGCTGTAAGACAATTAGCTTAGCTTAGCATAAAGACTGGAAGCAGAGGCAAACGGAGAAAGTTTCAATGTCATAGCAATGAGTGAGAGCATAGAGTATATTCACCTCTTTCCCTGCTCATTACTGCATTAGCATGTGATCACGACGTTGCACTGACACATTTAAAGTGTGATGGAGTACCTATCTCAAGAAGGTTTCACAATTTTGGAAAGTTTATTTTTGTTCCATAATGACATGGATGGAAAACAATGGTTTCCTCGAAAGAAAACCCACACAAAAGTGTATTGTAAACTTTGAACAAATGGCGATTCGTAAACTCGCATTTGTAACCAATCGGCCAAAAACACATGAAACCACCTGTATGGTTCGCCAAACTGATTGAGCCATGCATTTGAGTGAGCACCAAATGATGTTCTGAAATTAATTCTGGGAGCAGAGCGAACAAACAAACACAGTGTACCAAATAAAGAGCGATGAGTCACAGAGCTCTGTTTCGATCCGCCCTTCTCCATTGTGATATGAATGAACTGGTTCCAGCTGAATAGACTTGAAGAGTAGAGAGGAAGTGCTCGAAGAGAGGGTGAAAAGGGACAACAGTGAGAGAGAGAGAGAGAGAGAGAGAGAGAGAGAGAGAGAGAGATGACAACATGTTAGAGAGAAAGAGAAAGGAGGAGTGCAGGTTGTTCCCCAGTCAGCGGTGGAGTGTTTGTTTACATGCTGCATGTGTTCGGGCCTTGCATTTCACAGTTGGCACGGTGCCCGCAGTATTGCAGTAGTGTGATTACATGCCTGGCAGTGCTGCCCTCTCCTTGGCCTCCACTCCCTCCCGTGGTGGCGTTCCTGTTCTGCTCAACACTAATTAGGAGATGCATGTCGCGTTAACATTCAATTTGAAGGCCAATAGAGCATCGCGCCGTCCTCTTGCTCCGTTTTTCTCTCTCCAGTGCCACCGATACTGGCTCGCCTAACTCTAGTAGCAGCAGGGAGGAGTAGGCATCTTTAATTATGTCTACATTGTAATGGCCTGTAGGGCTGGGCAATATATCAATATTATATCGACATATGAGGCTAGGTATCGTCTTAAATTTTGGATATCATACTATGACACAGAGTTGGGTTTTTGTTTTAAAAGCTGCATTACAGTAAAGTGATGTCATTTTCTGAACTTACCAGACTGTTCTAGCTGTCTATTATTTGTCTTTAACCACTCATTGTGTAAATATTTTGTGAAAGCACCAATAGCCAACCTTACAATATTGCCCCAATATCGATGAATTGGGTAAAAAATGTTGTGATATGCGATTGTCTTCAAATCTCCCAGCTCTAGTGGCGTGATTTTGTCCTGATGTATTTCCAGGTGTTGTTTTGTCCGAGATCATCCTTGAAAATGTCTGACAAATGTAGCGGTGGGGGGGCATCACAGGATAACTAGGTCAACCCTATTTGGGTTGACTTTCTTTTATTGGATTTCTGCCTAGGAAGCATTTAGAAAAAACACATAAATCACATTTAAACTAATGCACGAAACAACTTTTGCATTTAAAGAGATACATGAGACATTTGGAGCAGATACAGATGGTGTCGCTTTTGTACAGTTGTCTGAAATATGTCTAGATTTCACGCTCAGCCAAGCAGACTGTCTGATGGCATTATCCACTTGCTTTTGTCCTCCTCCTTCAACCCACCTTCCCCTATCATCTTATCTCTCCTTCGCCTCTCCTTCTTTCATTCTCTCCTCTCCTCTCCTCTCCTCTCCTCTCCTCTCCTCTCCTCTCCTCTCCTCTCCTCTCCTCTCCTCATCCTATCTTACTCTATCCAGAGAGCAGTAGGCCAGAGAAGAGGGAGATCAAGTGTCCCACCCCTGGGTGTGATGGGACGGGTCACGTCACTGGTCTTTACCCCCACCACCGCAGCCTGTCAGGCTGTCCGCACAAGGACAGGATCCCCCCGGAGAGTGAGTGTTCTTCAGCTGTTTAAAAGAAAAAAAAGCAGGGAGAGAAGAAAAGTGACAGCTAAGGGCATTCTGACAGTGATAGAAACCCACCAGCTCTCCTTACTGTGGAGTTGGACATCAAGTACTGTAATACCAGTTTAATCGTGATGAGTTCATGTTCTGATCAGAACTCAGTCGCTGTTAAATATCATTCACTCTTCACCATTTGACATACTGCTGCTAGAGAATACAAACAACCAAAATAGAAAATTGACAGCTAAAAACAGGTGCTTTCTGTGAACTCTACTCCAGCACAGTAAAACAAAAATGGGTTTCAAGATGAGTAATGCTGTTTACGCCAAATTCCTACCCTACCTATGTTATTTAACTTAGAAATAGTAACATCAGACAATTCTTGCCTCTTTTTAGGTGGCAGGAGTGAAAATTCATCCTCATCATTTGTTGGGTTTGCTGGTTTCAGAATGATGAAGACAGTTGGAGAACAATTAGATACAAACAGAGGATGTAGGCTCTACAGGATCATGTCTTTCCCAATGATTATTAGGCATTCTATTATCAAACAGCTTGAAAAATAGTGCATATATCTGCTGTACATGGTAAAACAAGCATGCCCCCAGACCCCCTGTAGGTTTGGGCTGAGCCCCGAATGTCTACAACATCTGGATCCGCTTCTGGGTAAATAGGGTTAACAGTCTACCGAAATTCTACAGAGATGATTGGATTTGGTTCACTGACTTGGTTCTCTAAAACTATGCAGATAGGGATCAAAGTAATAGTGTGTTTTCTGCTTGGCCCCATCTCTCCATGTGATTGTAAAGAGTCTGTAGCCATGACTACAGGTCCATTAAATGCCCAGTTCCCTGCTTTTCTCTGATTAAGGTTTATCTCATATTGCTGTATTTATGGTTTTGAAAGAGTTTTTTAAAAAGTATGGATTTTTTTTAATGACCCTGTGATTGTGTTTGTGTGTGTGTATGTTGTCTTCTCCTCAGTTCTGGCCATGCATGAGAATGTGCTGAAGTGTCCAACCCCCGGCTGTACCGGTCAGGGCCATGTTAACAGCAACCGTAACACACATCGCAGGTATTCATACACACATTGCATTATAGTATCTGTGTCAATCTGTATTTGTGTTTTGAGTGTGTTTGTGTTTCTGCAGATGAGAGTGTTCTGCGCAGGGCACGCAGTTCCCTTTGTGCATTTGCAAGCTCACATATTCATATATGCAGGACAGCGAATGTGTCAGTCCACATCAGTGTGATGCAGATTTACACGGTCAGCAGCACGCTCTCCTTTTGATATTCATCTTTTTGTCTTCTCCGCCATCCCTCCAGTCTTTCTGGATGCCCCATTGCTGCTGCAGAGAAGCTGTCCAAGGGCCACGATAAGCAGCTTCTCTCTCAGCCAGGCGGCGAGCACCTCAAAGGAAGTCCCAACGACAGAGTGTTAAGGTGGGTGATCACAGAAGTATCCAATCACACACTTAAGTCATTTCACATAGCTCTTTTTACATTTCTGCCTTGTTATTAGATAAGTATGGAGCCCAAATGCCGGCAAAAAACAGCAAAGCTTATCAGACGTATCAAAAATATAACAGAATACATGAAGTAATAATACTGTTAATTACATCATTAAAATGGAAAGAGAAATATAAAGCTTTATACTTGCCCTTTATTCCTTCCCCCCATCAAAATGTCCTGTACCTCCTTCTGTGCTAATTATCTATTTGCAAACAACATATGCCTATCTCCATAAGATGATCTACCATTACTGTACCTGCAGTGTTAGCTGTTAACTGGAGTTGAGTATATTCATGGTAACGGACTCAGTGCCAGTTTATCAATTAACATGTACCAATTTCAGGGCTGCAACCGTTATGATAAAACGTTGAGTGGGACCATTTGAACAATAGAAGGTAGAAGGTATTTCTCTTCAGTAAGAACCACAATGGAAATAAGTCTTGAGCCCACGGGACTAGTATTACCTGGGGCCTTCTAGTAATTATAGGAATAATTGCGGAGGTCGTCTGTGATCTTAATCCTGTGCGAATCTGCCATGTCTGTAATTTCTCAAGTCAAAATTCCCCCGCAAAATGACCTACCGTATTTCGCGTGATTCGGGATGGTATTGACAATTATGAATGAAAGTTTTGACAGACCCTTGATGTCATATGCGGGGGACTATGTCAGTACATTCGAGTACAATTCCACCATTCCAACATTCCACCACTGGTTTTTGAGGCTCCATAGATCAGAGATCTTCACCTGTCTATGCAAAAAAAGTATTGTGTAAAGGCTTCAGGCCGCCCACACGTTATTGTAGGCCCAGTTTAATATGCAACTTAATTTTATACAATAAATGTAGTATGGGATCCCTGCTCCATCTCTCTTTCAGTTAGGGGGTCCTTGGTTTAAAAAACCTTGAAGACCCCTGCCATAGATGAATGTAGATGAAGGTGAAGGACAAGATCTATCGTGTCAAAGCCCAGACCGGGCATAGTGAACCTTTCACAAACTTGAAAGCTGTCTCCTCCAGTCCAAGCTCGGCACAGTTGAGTCCCTCTCAAGGTTAGCTACTTTACTACTGAGAGGCACAGAGAAAGACCTTGGTTGGTGTTAGTGCCCCTTGCGAGAGGTGAAGCTGGTTTGTGAATGGCTCAGTATAGCGAGAGGCGTTGAGTGCGGTTCAATCATTACTGTCACCTCAAACACTGAGCTCTCTCTATCCCCATTCATCTCCCTGAACCGGTCAGACACCGCGATCACGGCCAGAAGAATGATAATTAACACAAACCAGACACTGGTATTATGCTAAGTCCGCGCTCTTCCTCGTTGGTATTTTAATTAATAATGCAGCCGATAAGCTAATTATGCAAGTTACAGGGGCCATGCGGGGGGATAGGGAAAAAATAATTGCTTTCCTTGAGGAAAACCTCATCAGTGGTTGGACAAAGCATTGAGGATTAAAACATAATAAGGCTTGCTTTGTTTTTCCTCCTCAGATTGTTATTAAAATGAGCTTGGTTGTCTGTTATGTACAGGGCTGAAGAATTTCCTCATGCAATCCATGTTCTAATGGAATCCATGTTGCATAGATAAAAAGGGGGGAAAAATCCCCTGTGATCAGTGGTAGAAAGTTTTCTTTTGTTTTTTTTTTGCTGTCATGAAAATACTGCTTTGGATTGCCTAAGATTTTTTATTTATGTATTTATATGCACATTAAAATCAAGACAACAGAAACACAAAAAGAAAAGAAAAATACAAGAAAGGTTGTGTAGGTGAGATCAAGAACCCCCCCTGGGGCTCTATAGAAGGAATCTCATCTAAGGAAGAGAAGAATAAAATAGTATGAGTAATTACAAATGTCCGTAAATCTACAAATTAAACATTTAAAGTAAGCATGGAATTAGTGTATATCGACGACGTTTCATTGCCAGGGTTGTTCAGGTGCCGCCGGAGATTCCGCAGGATGTCCCTTATTTACGGCCAAATGTCCGTCACTTTCCGCTTTCTTTGTGTTGACATTCTAAACTCCGGTGGATTTCTGAGGACTATGGGTAACTGCTCCTCAGATCTCTGCAGGGTAAATCCAGACAGCTAGCTAGACTATCTGTCCAATCTGAGTTTTCTCTCACACGACTAAAACAACTTTTGAACATACACGTGTTCCACCAAAACAAGTTCCTTCCTGAGGCTATTTTGCAGAGTCACCATCATTGTGTCTGGCCCTTAGCGCCGCCCAAGACGATTGGGATTGGTTTAAAGAAATGCCAATAAACCAGAGCATGTTCCACTCCCATCCCAGAATGCGCTGTGGAGGAAGGTCTGGCAATGCGAGACTAGCACGGAATTAGTTAAACACAAGTATTATATATTATATTATATATTATATTTGCCATTTATTTATTGCGGAGGAATAACCCCTTGAGATGAACCATCTCGTTTTCGAGGGGGTCCTCGAGTCCGGGTACAGAAATAGACACTGACCTTCCAGTAGCAGTCAAACACAAGAAAAAACAAACAAACAAAACAACAACAATAAAAAAACAACTTACTTTACGAAAATGGTAAGAGCAAAAGCAAAAATATATAATATATAACTCATACAAACAAGACATACACACACACAAGACTCTTCAAAGGTTGCTCACTCATCCCTCAACAAAGTAAACACGTGAAATATATATATGTACCGAAACACACATCTAGACACCAGTAACCACGTATGCACACATAAATGTAAGGAGTTAATGCATCATGCTTAAAATAGATTTCATTGGAAAGGAAGTCAAAGAGCGAATTGAAATTGGAAGGTTATTCCACTCATAAGGTGCTTTATGTTGAAATGCATATTTTCCTATTTCTTTATTAATTCGAGGAATGAGAAAATAAATTTGGTTATTGTGTCGCAAGTTATAAAATGAGCTAAATAAGATTAGATATTGTTTTAAATAAGAAGGATAGTCCATATAAGTACATTTAAAAATAAATTGTAACCAATGAAAACGCCTTCTATCTGGTAGGGTCAGCCAGGACAGTTGAGGGTACATTTCACAATGGTGTGTTCTGTAGGGGCAGCGGAGAATAAATCTATAGACTATTGTAGGCAGTGTTAAGGGACTGAAGTAAGCATGGAATTAAGATGCAAGCATGTATTATTGGTGTGCCACAGCGTGGAGGCCACCCCGACAGCAGTGTGACTACAGGCCAGGTCATGTACTGGAGCTTATTAATGGGCATATGGTCGGAGACCAGAGACTGTGATACATCAGTGGTACAGAAGGCAGAAGTGAGAGAAGAAAAACGTGCTGGGCCAAAGGGGGTGGAGGGCTTTGGAGCCTCCCTCTTTCACCACTCCTTCTTCTTTCTTTCCTCCTCCTCCTCTCTTCTTTTTCTCGTCTGCCGCCCTTCTGCCTTCTAACCCCGGTCTATCAGTGGATTTACGCCAACAGGTCTGACAAAAGCCCAGGCTCTCCAGGAAAACGAGAGGGCTTAAAGCTCATAAATTCCATGCTGTACAACATGCAAATGTGCCCTCTGCTGATAAGAGAGCTTTTAATCCTGCTGCACTCCTGCTAAGTACACTGTTGCCCCTATCTTTACTCTCTCTCTATGTCACTCTACCTTCCTCTCTCATTCTCTTTTTTCCCCCTCTCTTTAATTGTTTTTTGTGTGTCGATCGTGCAACTCTTTACTGCGTCAATCCTCTTTTATATCCCATCTCTCCTTGTCTTATTCTATTCTACTTTCTCTTTTATTTTGTCTTATTCCCCATCCCCTGCCTCCCTGTTAACACCCCCCCCATGCCCCAAACCCAGCCCTACTCTGACATCCTCTAACTCTCCCTTTCCTCCTCACAGGCCCATGTGCTTTGTGAAGCAGCTGGAGGTGCCCCAGTATGGCAGCTACCGGCCCAACATGGCGCCCGCCACGCCTCGCGCCAACCTGGCCAAGGAGCTGGAGAAGTACTCCAAGGTGTCCTTCGATTATGCGGCCTTCGACGCTCAAGTGTTCGGGAAGCGCATGCTCGCTCCAAAGATGCCCACCAGCGAAACGTCACCCAAAGCCTTCAAAAGTAAGAGAGGACCGCTAGCTGCTTTTTATACGAATGACAAAGGCGCGCTGTTTCTTTATGCTAAGCTAATCAGCTGCCGGCTCTAGCTTCATATGCAGCGTACAGACATGAGAGGGTTCTCAATCTTCTCCCTCAGCAAGAAAGAAAATAACATTTCTTAACTGTCTTTCTTAACTCTCTAAACTGTTCCTTTAAAGCCCCGCTAAGATTTGTGTAATGCAGATGCTCTCTCCCAACAAAAAAAAAAAATCAGATTTTTCCCCCCTTTTCTTTTATTATGTCTTACTTTTTTGTCTTTTTCTTTTTTTATTATTTTATTAGTTTTAATTACCACACCCAGCATTTAAAGCGGTGATCCACGCAAGGACATATGTGTACAGTACGCCTTTTTGTGTCTATGTATCCTACTTTTATGATCATCTGATCTGAAGTTGACTTTGCGTCCACCTACAGCTAAGCCCTCGTTCCCCAAGTCCCCGTCACCCAGCCTCAGTCTCCATGGTTACGGGAAGAGCTCCTCCCTGGCCTACGACTACTCCCATGATGCCGAGGCCGCTCACATGGCTGCCACTGCCATCCTGAACCTGTCTACACGCTGCTGGGAGAAACCTGAGAACCTCAGCACCAAACCCCCAAACAAGGTAAGCAGACCATAATTATCCACATATATGTCTTCATTCCATGTTAATTAGCACTGATTAAGGATTGCAATTAAAAAAAAAAAAGACAGTATGGGGAAAAAATGCCCTTCATCGCCTAATTAGATATATACAAAGGACATACACACATACTCACTCCCACACATACAGAAAAAAAACAAGAAATAACAAATAAGATAAACAATAAGATAAAATAAAATAAGATAGCAAAAGATAGATGAAGTAACTAGTGTGCAAGTAGCATAATGGTGCAACATTGTAATGTGTGAGGTAATGAGAGAGTTATCTCACACACAGCTGTGAATTGTTGTACACTTTTTGATGGAATGGGTCTTAGGGGGATCCAAAGATAAAATTACAAATATGCGATGAATAAGTTGTTTATGGGTGATGTCATTGTTACAAAAGTGTTACCCCGTTCTTCTCTTCTTAGCACAGTAGTGGGTAGCAAATGGGTTTTCCTCTCCTCTCCTCTGCTGTCTTTTGCTCATTTTTTTGTCTCCCCCCCCCCCCCTTCCCCATCAACTCTGCATGAATATATCATCAGGAGGCATTGGCTTACAGGATGGTGTTGAGATGAAGTTGCATCACCTCTTCGTCCTCTTTTATGCTTTCATCCCTCCATCCCACACACTTTTCAAGTTGTTATTGAATTTGGCTGACTGCCAGTTCCCTGGATTACTTTGCCACCAGGTAGCCTTTTTTCATTATCTGCCGGACGGATCTTCCACCCTTTCTAAACCCCCGCCACTCTTTTCTCCTTTTTTACTCTCTTCTCTCTTCCTCTCTTCCTCCCTATGCAAGTCTCTGTGTTTCTCTGTCTGTCTATTCGCCCTATCTCTTACTCACTCCCTCGTTCCCCACCCTGTGCACAGGAGGTGTAATTGGAGCACCACTTCCCCCATATTGTGATTTTTAAAAGCCTTTTTGCCTCACAGAGGAGAGAAAGTGACTGCTTCATCATTTTTTCGATTTCCTGACATGGTTTTATAAAGATAAAAAGAAGATTAACATCTCTGGCAGCACAGCAGAGGGAGGTGTTGTTCGTGCGAGGCGCCGATCCAAGAGCAGGCCTTAGCCTGCGCAGTGTTAACGGCGCAGATCAACCTGGGACTGATCTGGAATCAGAGTCGGAGCCAGTTGAAATCCAATATTGAAACACTGGAACAGTGAGCTCATCAACCAGGGATATTTCTGGGAACTGTTCCCGTTTTTCTCTCTTCTCCTAACCCCTTTGATTTTTCTGGCCCTTGACCAGCCCGTACGAGCGCCATTTTAGATGAATAGTGAAAACACGGCTCATCTCACCCCTCTGTTTCTGTTCACCTGCCAGCACTATAATAGAGCATGGAGAGATGAACTGGGGTTGGTGCTGTTGGCAAAGTATTACCCGACTACATTAGATATCATTACTAGCATGCTTAAGCGATCAAGCACTCAAACATGTAGCGCTCTGAAAAAGTGCATCACAATTATGGCTGAACGATTTGGGGAAACAATGTAATTGCGATTTTTCCCACCAAATATTGCGATTACGATCCAATTTGCGTTTTTTTTTTTTCTTCAATATTCACTGTGTAACAGATAAAACATGTCATGGATCATTATAACATGAGACACCATCAAAACCGTTCTCTATTCTTATGCAAGGATGAGAACATAGATATGAATTGCCAGCAATACGTGTTTTTCACATTGAACAGTCAAACACAGAACATTTATCACAAAAGCTAAAGTTATAATAATAAAAAAAACAATTCCAATAAATAAATAATCTAGTAAATATCAGTACTTTCCTGTAAACTGAAAGGTCTGATATGTCTCAGTTTAATAGCAGCATCTACACGCTGCACCTCCTCCGATCATGTTAAATAAAGTAGTTTGAAATGAAAATAGGACATTTCTGTAAACAATCTGTGATATGTAACATTATTCCATCATTTATTTATGACTTATGAAAAAAAATGTAAATATAATAATAAAAAGAGGAATAGAAAATGGTAAACCAAATGTTACACCCAAACATCCAACTAGACATTGCACATTAATTAATCGCGGTCTTCACCATTAGCTAATTTCATTCTTTCAAATCGCGATATTGATTTGAAAACGATTAATCGTTCAGCCCTAATCCCACAGCTGTATGGCTGTATTAATGCTTGTTTGGTACAAGGTTGAGTGCAATTTTACAAGCAAATGAAGGTGGATGGGCGAAAACAGGAACAAATCAATCATTTCACCACATGGAAGTTTAGTTTAAGCTGACTCTATATCCCTCCCTGAATGCAAGTTTGGATTATATGACGGTATGTCAATGAATGTGTACCGCTGCGACTGAATCCGCTCAAGAGGGTAATTCAATAATCACAGTCATCATTATGCAGTACTGCCTCTCATATACACCAAGTGCACCAGAGGAGACTGCATTACTCATTTGTATTTGAGAATACTTATGTATTAGTTAGCACATTTTCTCTATTCATTTTCTCCCAGTTACCAGCTACATTTGGAGCACCATGGTTTTCAGTGTTAAATAAAAGAAAAGTAAATACAGTGTACAGACCCAATGAGTCTTTATCTTTGGGACTCCTAGCCAATAGAAGTGAGCTACCTAGCTAGCTAGCTGTTGCCATAATGAACCGAAAACCGATTTCCTCTCCATAATATATATAATTTAAGATTTTTTTATGAAATTATTTGAAATAAAGTATTGGTTCATTTATATATTTTACTTTATGTGTTCATATGATTATTTATTTCATATTGTCTTATTTTTTTTAAAAGAAAAAAGTGGCAGGAGCGCTTCAGGTATCCTTTTAACCACCATTATGGAAGGGAATAAAGTACACGGAAAGGAGTAAGAATTACTATTAAAAAAAGTCATATGTCCAGGCACTCAAGGTTGGTTCTAAATAGTGATAAAAGGCCTTTAATTAACAGGGCAAGACACTCTTTGTGTCACCACACCCTGAGGAAGTATCAAGCCGATATGCGTCTTGCCCTGTTAACTAAAGGCCTTTTATCACTTTTATTTTTTTTAAGACTATTTTTTGAGCATTTTAGGCCTTTATTATATAGGACAGCTGAAGATGTGAAAGGGGAGAGAGAGGGGGAATGACATGCAGCAAAGGGCCGCAGGTCGAAGTTGAACCTGCGGCCGCTATGACAAGGACTAAGCCTTTGTAAATGGGGCGCTACTCGCTCCGAAGCTAATCACCGTCACTCTCTCACTCACTCTACCACACCCCCCCACCCACTCACACACACATGCCGGCCCTGCTATTCTCTTAAAGAGATCAACGCACACACCAACGCACAAGTGTAAACTTCAGGCTACTTACGCAGGCCACGGCGACAGCTCTGCGTGGAGCCTCCGCAGAACCATAAATCACGCTTAACTATGGAGTTATTTGATCATTGGTTGTATGGAAAGCTGCTGCTGATGTTGTGATGCGGCCTCAGTCCCGAGTGTCTCCTGTGTTCTCCAGGAAATAAACATTGAGGTGGACGAGAACGGCACCCTGGACCTGAGTATGAAGAAGCCCATTAAACGAGAGGGCAGTCTGTCCGGCACCAGCCCCGGGGTTCGGTCCCCGGACCCTTCCTCCTCCTCTTCCTCACTCCATCACGGTGGAAGCAGCGGGATGACGTCACCGAACCTAAACGCCTACAAGCAGGAGGAGTGGGAGGGACCTCTGGATTACACCAAACCCAACCGCCAAAGGGAGGAGGAAATGGACGAGGTCGGTACAATTAGACGGAGCAAACAAAGTACATACCTCCAAACACGCAGTGTTTCCTGTGATAATAGTCACAGAGGAAGCATTGCAACATAAATAACAACAGACTAAAATCCCCCCTAAGCTTTTTGAATGAGAAACTCTTACTTGTTTACATCACTTTGTCTCTTTTCCTGTCCCCTTTTTCCGCTTTCTATTATTCATTTATTTCACTGAAATGCGAGAGTTACCGTACAGTTAAAACATTGCACTGTGTAACAGAGGTGGTGTGTCAGGTGCATTGCACCATCCTGACTTTGGCATATGCAAATTTTTTTTACTCCTTTGAACTTTTTCAAAAGAAATATTAAGGGCTTTGAGTGTGAATTTTTTATGAGGACACTGCATTTGGAAACATCATTTGTTAAAAAAAAAAAAAAAAAATAACAGAAAAGGGATCAGAGTGAGCGACTTGTGTGCACATGGTGGTTTCCGAAGTTTCGTTGCGTGTATACAAACGATGTGTAAACTATTACAAGAAAGCCATCACTCAAAAATGGTAAAAAATAAAAATAAAAAGTCAATACAATCCACACAACAACACAATTTAAAGAATAAAAAAGAATCACAGAGGAATTACCAAGGCGTTTTTTTGTGCTCATCTGTTTTTATTGTCCTTTCAGATGGAGCACACAGGCCAGTCGTTTGTCTCGTCGGACGCAGAGGACTGTGACATGATGCAGGACTGTCTGGAAGACAGGAAGTACCCGGGAGAGGTTACGACTCCAAGCTTCAAAGTCAAGTTCCAGCCCAAGGATAGCAAGAAAGACCTGCTCTCGTAAGTCACAAAGAGACTCTGTGAGGCTGTTGCGCTTTGAGCTAAATGCTAACATGCTGATATTTGCAGGTATAACCTCTAACATGTTCATCAACTTAGTTTAGTGTGTTTATCATGCATACATTTTCTAATCAGCACTAAACACAAAGTACTGAGGATGAGGCTACATCCACACTACTCCGGTTTCTTTTTTTAAGCAGCGTTTTGAGACAGAAACGAACTCCGTCCACACAAGAGTTTTAGCTCCAGTAGCAGAACTTATCCCGTTCCATATTAACAAGTCTGACAATGCAAATCACATGAATATTCCCAATACCCTGGGCATTCGCATGCCAGTGTCAACGAGAATAGGATAGGACTGATTGACGTGCGTCATCGTTTCCAAAGGTCTCCTTTTCTGCCCGTCCAGACTACAACGCAACCCCAGAGTTTTCAATCCAAAACTGGGGCAGCGGTTTTTCCAAATCTCTCCGTTTTAGGGGCTCGGAAACGCCGCAGTAGAGTGGAGGAGAGGCGTAAACACAGCAAGATATTTGTTTTTTTTTAGTGTAGATGTAGCCTGAGGCTGATGGGAGTGTCAATAGTTTTGCAGGTTTTTGGTCATCAACCAACCCTGATGATGGCGCTAGATTAACAGTAAAAGGAGTCAGGTGGCCGGGTTAGCTCGGTTGGTAGAGCAGGCGCACATATATCGACGCAGCGTCCACGGATCTGCGGCCCTTTGCTGCATGTCATTCCCCCCCTCTCTCCCCTTTCATGTCTTTGTTTGTCCTGTGGAAATAAAGGCCTAAAAATGCCCAAAAAATTATCTTTAAAAAAAATAGTGAAGGGATCAGCAACAGTATTACAATTGATCCTAAATGGTACGTCTGTATCAAATTTTATGGCAGGCCATCCAATAGCTGTCGAGATATCTGAATGTCTGATTTTACATAGAATTGCTTGGTGTTTCCCAATACTAATAATCATGATATATAGCCTATTTTGGTATATATACCAGCCTATTAATAATACTGATAATAACAATAACAAGTAAGGGTACTCATGTGGACAAAAATCCGAGGTGTCGGTACTCAGTACTGGTGAGTACTGGCCCGTTTCAGGTGTTACTAACATCTCTGTTTCTCTCTGTTTCTCGTCCTCTCCAGCTGCCCTACACCAGGTTGTGATGGCAGTGGTCACATCACCGGAAACTATGCGTCCCATCGCAGGTATGCACCATTGCGGACTTATTTTGGGCGATATATATACAGTATATAAAGTCTTATATGCAGTGGTGGAATGTGACTAAGTACATTTACTCAAGTACTGTACTTGAGTACAAATTTGAGGTAATTGCACTTTACTTGAGTCTTTTCTTTTCTTTTCATGCCACTTTCTACTTCTACTCCGCCACATTAGTCTGGCAGCTAAAGATTTTTGCACACAAAACACATGTATTTTATAAAATACAATGTTTTATTATAAATTAAACTACCCAACAATATAACGGCCTACAAGTCCAGCTGAAATGATAAGACAATTAAACACACAACTGTTTGGATCGTTTCCACTTTCTAAAATTGTGAGGATTTTTCTGCATTGAGTACTTTTACTTTCAATACTTTAAGTACATTTTCCTGGTGATACTTACATACTTTTACTCAAGTAACATTTTCAATGCAGGACCTTCACTTGTAGTTTTACAGTGTGGTATTAGTACTTTCGCTGAAGTAAAGGATCTGAATACTTCTTCCACCACTGCTTATATGAAATGTTAGCTCTGTTGAGACTCATCTGCCGCCCACTCTGCACCCCCCAGTCCAAAGCGGGTTGCACCACGACTAATTCAAATATTTTATTTGATCCTGACATGCCAGAGGCAATAATGTAGCGTGAGCCCGGGAAAGCAAAGACGGTCATTGACTTTGATATGCATCAGTAATTTACTTCTTGCCGTCTGTCCTCTTCTTCCTAAATGACCTTGGTATGCCTTGCATTCTTGATTTCCCCTTCGCTCACGTCCTTCTCCCTCTCTCCCTTTTCAATCCTCCCACACTGGCTTTTCTCCGCTTTCTTTCCGTCCTTCTCTTCTTCTGCCTGTCCTTCGCTCTTTCTCCTTTCTCTCTCAGTCTGTCTGGGTGTCCTCTCGCTGATAAGAGCCTTCGGTCCCTCATGGCGGCCCACACCCCTGAACTCAAGTATGTCTGCTCTACACCTTCACTGCCTTTTCACTGCCACTTCAATGCACTGCTACTGACACCGTCCAACGCCACAATGCTTCATTCTGCTGACGTTAACTTATCTTTTGTTGCTGGCTGCTGCCTCCGCTGCCTCTGCTGCATCTGGCATGGCAGGGTTTTTTTTTTCTTTTTTTTTACTGGCTTGGACTATGCTCGCTTTCACTTCAATCACTTCATGTAAATTTGAAATGAAATTGTCATAGCTCTTTACTAGAAAGTAGGCTTTTTCACAGCCCCGATACAAGAAGTATTTAAATGGCAAAGAAGGCTCAAAAGAATGACTTTAAAACAGACATCGCTCGCAAGAGGGAATAAGAAATCGAGCAAAACGAATAAGCGAGAACCATTTCTCTCATCTGCATAATGCCGTTGTCTTGAAGACACTTCACTCCGAAACATCGATGCTGTTTTTTTTTTTTTTTTTCTTCTCTGCTGACCTTGTATTAAGTGTGAAACATTGCTCTGCCCTTTCCTAGATGCCCCACACTAGGATGTGACGGCTCGGGTCACATCACGGGAAACTACTCCTCCCACAGAAGGTAACAAACGAAAAACACAAATGCACACACAAAAACGCATACGCACACATGGACACACAGACACACAGACACAGACACACAGACACAGACACACACACACACACACACACACACACACACACACACACACACACACACACACACACACACACACACACACACACACACAGTCAGTCAGAGAGGCCTAGTGACAGTTCATGGTAGAAATAGACAAGGATCACATACTCACACATTTCCACACCTTTCAATGGTCCCATTTTCGGCCATATTAGGCGCTTTGAGTTGATTTGGTTTGTAATTTGGTTGAACAACCTCTGTAAAATTATTCTTCCTGATAATGTGCTCTCCCTTTACTAAGCAATCACTTCACCAGACCTTTTTTCAAGCCTATGTTATCAACTCCATACTTTCTGTTTTCAGTCTCTCTGGGTGCCCGCGTGCCAAGAAAAGTGGAATTAAAACTCCTACCAAGGACAACCAGGAGGACTCCGAGCTTTTAAAGTTCGTACCGCTCAGAAAGCCATAATGTCTTCTTTTAGCGAGACTGACGGTAAAAGTAAAATGCAATAAAAAAAGAAAGACAGAGAGAGAGAGAGAAAGAGAGAGAGAGAGAAAGAGGAAAGTCACTGTGAATCACATGCAGAGGTAGTGACCTGCCCCCTAAATTGAATCAAACAATCAGGCCCTCACTGATGGGAAAATACACTTACTGCAGATACTGATTCTGAATGTAGTTCATGGTAGAGTGTCGTAGATAGTCAATAGATTGTCAATACATGAGAAATACATAAGGCTTCATATTGCATTTGCACACAAAACTGTTAATTTAACGGCATGTTGATAGCAGCATGTGCTGAACATTAATAGCTCATGCATCAATAATATTATCCATTGCATAAAAAACAGATGTATGAAATTAAATTTAGCCCAGTAGAGAAAGTATATAACATAAATATCTATTATAATATTCTCAACATTCTCTACAGTTTAGATGTTTGGATTCTCCTTGTCTAACCGTTGTGCCTTCTCACTCTCTTCATTTCTTTCCCTGCTGCCTGGCTTCAACACTTCTTCTTCTTCTTCCTCTTCTCCTCCTCTTGCTTGCAAAACTCTCCTCCTTTTTCTTCTTCTTGTTTTCCTCCTTTCCTCTGCTCCCTGCAGATGCCCAGTGCCGGGCTGCGACAGTTTGGGTCACATCAGTGGGAAGTACGCCACACACCGTAGCGCCTACGGGTGTCCGCTGGCGGCGCGCAGACAGAAGGAGGGTCACCTGAACGGCACACCCTTCAACTGGAAGGCCTTCAAGACAGAGGGGCCTACCTGTCCCACCCCAGGCTGTGACGGCTCGGGACATGCGAACGGAAGCTTCCTCACACACCGCAGGTAAGAAGCACAAAGTTGTTTATTTTTTCTTCTTTTTTTTTTAACAAAATACAAAACATACATCTCGCAACATGAACATGTTTATTTGGTTTATTGTCTATTTTGTTATTATTTTGTTGTATGGCAATACAAAAAAATAATTGTGTATTGAATATTGTGTCATCTTTTCTGGATTTTTGTTAGGGTGGGAGGGGATGACAAAGGGAAGGGGGGATGCGGGGTGATATGTTCATTTTGCCAGTTGTATGTTTTGTATGCTGGTTAAAAAGAAATGTTAGTCACAAAAAAAAAATAGTGCAGACCCCCCCTTTGTGTGTCTCCAGCCTCTCAGGGTGCCCCAGAGCCTTGTTCCCAAAGAAGAAGGCCAAGTACCCCTCAGAGGACTACCTGAGCACCAAGTTCAGGGCCAGTGATGGTAAGATGTGGTGAAGAAAAAAAAAAATCTATAAATACATTTGTGTGCGGGCCTGTTTGTGACAAAGGCACAAATCCTTTTGTTAAAGCAGAGAATGTTGAGTCGGTTACAGAACCAATTCCAGCCACACACGGAGGGTTAGGAAACTTAATACCAGTGGTGGGAGAAGTATTCAGATCCTTTACTTAAGCAAAAGTAAAAGCCCTGCATTGAAAATATTACTTAAGGAAAAGTATGTAAGTATCATCAGGAAAATGTACCTTAAGTATTAAAAGTAAAAGTACTCAATGAAGAAAAATCCTCACATTTTAGAAACGGGAAACTAACCAAGTGTTTAATCGGCCATTCATTTCAGCTGGACTTGTAGGCCTATATGTTGTTGGGTAGTTTAATTTATAATAAAACATTGTATTTTATAAACTACATGTAAAGTAACTAAACTGTCAGATTAATGTAGTGGAGTAAAAAGTAGAATATTTCTCTCTGAAATGTAGTGGAGTAGAAGTAGAAAGTGGCACGAAAAGAATAGACTCAAGTAAAGTACAAGTACCTCACATTCATACTTAAGTACAGTACTTGAGTAAATGTACTTAGTTACATTTCACCACTGCATTATACAACATGATTTAGCCTAAACTGATATACTCTTTATACCAAAATAGAAAAGATATCAAATAAAAAATGCTTTGGGCAACTGAAACATGACCAGACCAGACACCATTCTTTTCTATTCTAATGTATCTATGTCTCTTCCTTTAGTTTTGGACAACGATGAGGACATCAAGCAGCTCAACAAAGAGATTAACGACCTCAATGAATCCAACAATGAAATGGAGGCTGACATGGTCAACCTGCAGACTCAGGTGTGTGTTTCTACTTTTGTTTTATTTTAGGCTATAAATCACCGAACGTGTAGTCTATATCGACGACAGCAGCTCATTTACAGCGTAGTTCTTAGTTAATATTGTATCTGGCGTTTTCTTTTATCGGGGTGCAAATGTTTCACAAAAAACAAGTTCCTTTCTGAGACTATTTTGCAGAGGCACCATTGCTGTGTCCGGAGCTTAGCACCGCCCAAGACGATTGTGATTGGTTTAAAGAAATGCAAACCATCCCTGACTTGTTCTATAGAGAGCTGAAGTCACGCCCTTCTACTTCTGGCCAATGGGACCTATCTTTCGAAAAAATATGAACGAGGGTCAAATGGAGAGATAATACTTATTTTTTGATCCCATTTGAATTGAGCCATGGATTACAAATATGATGTTCGTCAATTTAAAAGATAATTTTTCAACCGAAGAAAGTGTCAGTTTATTGTTAAACTGTTGAAGTATAAGACTGTGAAAATACGTAATTAGAAAGACTACACACACATGGATGACGTCTCGCTGAAGCTACGATGTCTCTGTGTATCGTACCGGGGATGTAACGTTACTCTAATGAGCAGAGGATCTCGCTTGTTCTTTTACTTATCTGATGAAAACACTTCACTGGATAAAACACAGCAGTTAAGATAACGTTACATGTGTTGTTTAACAGAGCTAAGCTAGCTAGTTAGCGAGCAAGCCGATCATCAAGCTAGGTGAGGTAGATTCATAGACTTAACAGTCTATGGGTAGATTGTGTGAGACGGGAGATGTAGTTCACTGAACGGTTTCACACAAAACTAAGTGGTACTATGACAAACCTACGGCTAACTGAGACTTTCTTCGGTTGAAAACTTATCTTTTAAATGGACGAACATCATATTTGTAATCCATGGCTCAATTCAAACGGGATCAAAAAATAATTTGCCTCTCCCCGTTCGCAAAATTACGAATCCCACTATGGCCACGCCAAGACCCGCCCTACGAAGCAGCTCGATTGGTTGGGGTTAGGCATTTCACCTCGAGTGGTTAAGGTTAGGGTTAGGGGATTGGTCAGGGATTCGTAATATCGCTCCCCGTTCACTACCATTCATATTTTTTTTGAGTTTAGGTCCCATGAGGTCCACCGGAAGGGGCGTGTCACTTCGGCTCTCTATCCAGGGGTGTATGCTCCTGTTGCCAGACCTTCCTTTGCAGCGCTGTGGAGATAGGTCTGGCAATGCAAGACTACTGAACATGTGACAGGACAGAAGTACTGAGTCATATGTGAGACTCAGAGTAGTTGATTCAGTCATTTGAGCCTGTTGAGGAACATTTGACATTTGGTATATTGTTGACATATTACAAATACAAAGCGGTAAAACTTATTTATGTTATGTTAAAGTCATTCAGACCAGTTATGAAGCCTTTAAAGGAAGAAATAACAACCTTTCTATTACCAATGACAAGTTTAATACATAAGCAATAGAACCCAAACCTTGATTGATTTCACAAACTCAAGTTTTTTGCTGGTATGAACAGTAGTTTACAGTGGCTAATTTTGGTAAGCCTAAGGTAAATACCGTTTTTTAACTGAAGTTATACAGGCAATTAGCTGATAATTCTATAAATCTATTTATGCTACTGTCACTGCTACAATTTAACATTTACCATTATCCTGTTATAATAACCATTTGTGGCAACAGTGGCCGCTGTTTAGCAAAAGTTAGATAAGCTCACTTTAAAGCAGAAGGCAGGTGATATTGTATATTTTGTTATTGCCAACAGTGACTGCAACCTCAATATGTTTTAATATATTTATACCACAGCTTTTCTGTTGATCTCAGCCCGCCCTAAAGATGTAAATCTATAAAGAAAACGGCTCACAAATATACTTCATTTTGAAGAAAAAAGGCAAAATGATATCCCTGTATAACAGCTGTCCACTGTAGGTTTTAGCAAACATTACTCAAACAGGAGGAAATTATTGTGCTTTTGCCAAGGACTATTTTCTGTGGCGGATGAATCCACATTTAGTGCTCTAGTTAGTTTTCGCAGCAGCACGACGGTGTATGTGGGATTGAGTCCAAATAAACTAGTGTGTGTGTTCAAGGTAATGAAGGAACATGTCAGCCAGGGCAACAGTGTGGCTCATTGATGTGTTTTTAACAACAATGGAGCTCTGTGACACAGGGGGAGAAGACACACCTGGCTGTAAAACACACACACAACACTTAGAATCAGAAAGGAATTTATTGCCATAGTAGTTACCCTACGTGGAATTAACCTTGGTGATTGGTGCATACATACCAGAGAAGTGGACTTGAGACTTGGTGACTTGGACTCGAGTAGACTCGAGTCACCATTTTGATGACTTGGCTTGCCAAAAAATAAATGACTTGAGACTCGACTTGTACGTTAATGACTCAAGACTTGACTTGAGGCATGATGACTCGCATGTATTCATAAGTTTGAATGTTAGCTGTTAAATATAAAATAATCTAATTTAATGTTGTCAGGTTGTTGTCTAACCAACAAGTATGTTTTGCAGCAGCGCAATCTGTGAATCATGATTGGATAACTGGCTGTCAGTCAAACTCTTTGCTATGGCAACATGTGATTGATGGGATGACTTGACTTGACCTGCCCCCAAAAAATAACTCGAGACTTGGACCAAATGACTTGAGACTAACTTAGGACTTGAGCAAAGATGACTTAAGTTATAACACTGGGACATACACAAACAAACATATTAAACATGAATAAGAATAAGAATCCCGCTTAGTTTGATCAATAGATTGTTGGTTTGGGGATTTCTATAGAAGTAGTTAACAATAGAATTACTTCAAATGTTATTTTCCAGTCGCAGATAAAAGACCACCTTGTGCCTACAGTGGTACCATTGTAGACATTGTGTTGCTGTGTGTTCCAGATCTCCTCCATGGAGATGAACCTGAAGAGCATTGAGCACGAGAACAAGCTGATCGAGGAGCAGAACGAGGCTCTGTTCATGGAGCTGTCTGGTCTCAGCCGCGCTCTGATCCGCAGCCTGGCTAATGTACGCCTGCCACACATGGTGAGTTGTTGTACGCACGCACGCACGCACGCACGCACGCACGCACGCACGTATGCACATACAAACACACACACACACACACACACACACACACACACACACAGGTGTTCTTCTTAAATTTACCTTTTTAAGGTATTTGCATATAACCGAGCCCCACGTGTTTCATATCAAAATGTTCACAACTCAGCAAACTCAGCTTTCCGTACAGTGATGCCCAATTTTTTTCTAGAGCAATGTATAAAGAGAGAATTTGGCACTAATGCGAAAACTGTGATTGGCTTTTTGAAATTCCTCAAATCTCTTTTTAAAAACAAACCTAACTTATGACGTGTTTTACGAATTGTTTCCGTGCTTGAAGTGAGTTTACAAAAGTATTAGGTTATATATGATTAAAATAGTAAATAAATGTCTAAAATGAAATTTTGTAATATCGCTTTTTGGGTAGGAGTTTTGTCCACCACGTTTGGACGCGCCGGTGCGTCTTTCGTCCTCAGAGTGTTAATGCAGGGGGTGTCAAACTCAACTTCACTAAGGGCCGCACCTGGAAAATGAGAATAACATCAAGGGCCAGACACGTAGAGTTTATTGACATGCTTTCATTTAATCGAAAAAGTCAAATATCTTTGACTGTATCGTTGCTCGTATCATATAACCTTCTCACTTACAGTTTGGTCGACATAAAGCCCCCAAAAAGTCAGCAAAAAAAGTTCATTAGCCATCATAGAGTTCAGCAAATCAAGCTAAACTGTTTCACAGGCCTGAATATGCAAACTGACCGCTTGTGTGGGAATCTCAAAATGTAAATGTCGGCAAATCTGCTAAGATTCTGCTTTGAGTGTCACATACTGTAATTACAGTTTTAGTTTGGCGGGCATCCAGGCAGGCTAAAATATATTGTGAACTTATATTGATATGCAGGACGGATCAACATTTGCAAGGGGCTGGAGTTGGCCCGTGGGCCTTGAGTTTGACACATGTGATTCAGGGCCCTATCTGCACCCGGCGCAGCGCAGCGCGGCGCAGCGCAAAGCCCGACGCAAGTGTCTTTGGTAGTTTAAGACCGACGCAGTTGAAGAAAAACCAATAGCGCAGCATTTCATGTTATTTTAGCAGCGCATTAGTAAAATGCGCCTAGACTTATGCAGAGCGCGCATACACAGGGAAGCGCAGCAGCACACAAACATGCAAAAGATAACAAATGAAAATATTACGATGCAAATCATAATAGCAATGCGCCAAGATACAAACACGCCTGGCGTTTAAAGTAGAGGTGTTGAAATGAATCAAATAATCGATGCATCGAATTGTGGACATGGACGATGCTGCATCGATAATCGGCAGGCTCATAATCGATTATTTCTGTTTACATATTCTGGTATGTTTTGCACATTCAGGAAGTGCCATGTGCTCAGTGCTGTATAGTTTTATGCATCCAATTGATTTAGTATTAGAGCACGGCAGAATGTTTGGTTTTTGATGCTTGAAAAGCTACAAATTAAATATCCTACATGGCTTTAATAGAAAAATGTATTTGACGCATCGTGATGCATCGAGATATCGAATGGAATCGCTGACATGATAATCGTAATCAAATCGGGAGATTGGTAAAGATTCACACCTCTAGTTTAAAGGGAATGACTCTCTGATTGGTTTATTGCATGTTGAAATATTGAAGAAGCTAAGTACAACCCTTTTGAACCATGCGCCCGGCACACAGACCCTATTTTCCACCGTCAAACTAGCAAAAGTGGATTTGGAACCGCCCTAAACGCACCTGCTCCATGCGCTTCATGCCGTGCGCTTAGATCGTTAAAATAGGGCCCGTAATGTATTTTGTTTGGAGGTGGGTTGAATCTCGTGTGTTGACTGGCACATGGCCGTTGGTTTCCCCTTCTTTTTCTTAGCTGAGATTGGTTGTTGTTTGTACCACAGCAGGGGCCAATCACGGAGCAGAACTTCGACAGCTACGTGAGCACCCTGACCGACATGTACACCAACAAGGACTGCTTCCAGAGCCCCGAGAACAAAGCTCTGCTGGAGAGCATCAACAAAGCTGTGAAAGGCATCAAAGTCTGAGGCTCGACACACACTTAACACACAGAATGCAAACTGTCCCGAAGCGCTGGCTGGAGCGTGACGGAGGTGGATACGGAGGGACGGGGGGAGATGAAGGGGGAGAGATGTTGAAGTACTCTACAATATTTTGAAGTACGATTCAAAACTATGGATGGATTCAAAAACATAAAAAAAAGGGAATTCAGGTTATTCAAATAAACGGCAACTTTAAAAAACAAAAAAAAAAAAAAAAAAAAAAGATCAACCCAGGGAGCACTCTGTTTGAAGAAAAAGTGACGCGGACCAAAATCCACACCATGCTGCTGCTGGGATTAGGAGGAGGAAACCAGATCCTTCAGTCAGAATGGATGGAAAAGAAGAATAATGTTACTAGAAACAGTATCTGGGTTTTTTTTTTTTTTTTTTTTTTTAATATGCTGTATTGTTTACCTGTTGTCTCTCTTTTGTGTCCTTAACTGTTTTTGGAGAGGGGTTTCACGCTTCATATAAACTGAAACACGGAAGGAACGCAAACGCGGGATTGCACAGGACAGTCTGTGTGTGTGTCCTGTGTGTGTGTGTTGTGTGTGTGTGTGTGTTTGTGTGTGTGTGTGTGTGCGTTCACCGACTCCAGAAGCTCTCTGATTCACGGCCACACACACACACACACACACCTCGGCATTATGACGCAAGCGCTACACTGAATTTGTGTTTGCTTTGTGGTATTACTGCGGCAAAAGATGTCAACAGCGCAATGTTGACTCAGTTTGGGGGGGGGGGGAATTCTCTTCAAGCAAGTTCACGAGACAGATCCAGGAACAGTGTAGGTTGTTTATTTTTCATGGGACAGCTGATATCATGATTTAAAAAGAAGCAAATGAATCCTTTTATTACTTTTTTTTTTAACTGAAATGATAATAGTAATAGTGTGCACACATTTCAAATTCAGTTAGTCATATGAATAGTATTTATCAACATAGGAATTGCACTTCATTTCAATGAATAGTTTTGTGGTACAATAATGATTGTTATATATGAATTATTTAAACTTGTGAACTTTTAAATTGTAACTTATTGCCATTTATGTTATTGAGGTTTATTTATTTGAAGCAATCTATTTATTAACTTTGTTTTGTAAGACACACACACACACACAAGAAAGCATCCTTATTGATTATCGTGGTCAAAGCGATTTGCAGATGTCGTATGTCAATATTTTAAGAATCTATATAGATAACTGACGAGGCATATTTTGTTTTGAGTACTTTTTAAAAAACCTTTTTAAGTGCAGATGTTTTATAAGTGACAAAATCTTTTGATAATTTTACACAAAAAAAATCTTATCTTTTGGGGTTGTTCTTGTTTTTCTCCTCTTTGTTTATGTTCTTTCTGTTAACTGCTACATTCAGAAACAACTGCTGGGGGGTGGGAGGGAAGGAAAGTATGTATTTATTATTTATTTAATATGAAAGAAATTGACTGATATGGCTGTATATTTATTTTGTTATTTATTTGCGTGATGTGACGGTTGAGTCTGAGTAGTCTCAAAGATCCACTGCTAATATTTAAATAAAGAAACAAAATCCATACAAATACTGTTTGATTTTACCTAGACGTACCAGCAGCTGATTGTAAAGACAAACAGTAACCCAACAAAAGCAATCACTGTTCTGTTGCTATCTGGTCTCTGTGCGTTTGCTTTTGTCAGGTAAAAGAAAACCAGTTAAAAAGTTAAAAAATCGTACCTCTCCCGAGCGCTTTGTAGCAGCCAGCACTGGCTCACCCAAAACCTCTGTAATGTACCATAGGTGCTTAAGTCTTATTTATTATTTTCATCAGCACAATGGTACATATATAGAGCTCTATTGCAGCAGTGGTTCAGGCTGGGATGTATCGGTCAAAACACACACACACACACACACACACACACACAGGATATAGGATGGCCTCCTTTGACAAACGTCTATCAGATAAACATACACACCCTTGTAGCCTTACTCTAGATTTTAATTTTTTGATGCACAAAGTGCCACTAAAAAAAAAAATAAAATAAAAAAGAACTCGCTTTCTTTCCTGATTCTTCGCATTTCTGCAATGTAACAATGTCTGGTCCCGGGAAGACCACGGCATCGAGAGAGTGGTGATTGTTTCAGATGCCTTTATTTCTCCGCCAAGATGGCCATTAGTACACTAAATATACATTCTGTATAAATAGATTTTAAAGATGCTATATATATGAATATAAACATACATATATTTTTCCAGTGTAATTGTTGACTTGCTCTTCTTCTTCTCTTGTATTACCTTAACAAAGGATCACTAGCTGTCTAGAAGAGATGTGAGGGGTGTTATCAATAGGAGGCAGTTACACCTTATTTAATATCACTAAGACCTGCTCAACTGTGGCTTTATTAAACATACCATTCACTCAAACTGAAGGCAAAGTAGGCATTATTGATGATATGGTACAATACTTTGGAAGTGTTTTCATTGTAGGTTTCTTTTTTTTTTTTTATCCAAATTTCTTGTATTTGTCTGTCCTTAATCCAGAAATGTCAAAAACTGTATGTTGTGCTACTGAATCTGAGAAATAACTGTCAATTTGAAACTAGATGGTTGGCTCTTTGTTCCTAAGTGTCATGTGAGTTCATGTATAGGAAAAAAAAAAAAAAAAGAAAAAAGTAGAAATGATGATGCCTCTGAATAATGTTCTGCACATAGTGTTTGGCAACATTGTGCAGTTATTGTATTGTTACTAGTAAAGCCTGCTTGCTATGAGCCCATTCTCTCTAATGTTGAGTCGAGCAAGTAGGAGACTTTAGTGTAACCTGCCTTTGAGTGACTTGTTGCAGCTACTGTGGTGTACAGTATGAAACCCTTGTGTAACTCTGATGTCAAAGGCATGTTGTAAATGTGCTCTTAGCCAATGTAGAATGAAACTCCTTTTGTGCACTTTTCGGAATAACCGTTGAAAATGCCAGCATTTGAGTCTCGACTTGTAAGAACCCCAATAGATCACGAGCAATAGCAATACTCCCCTCCGCTGGAGGGCGCGTTGCAAAGCATCGTCACACCCGTTTGTTGCTGTTCCCGTAGACAACAACCTGTACATTATGTCACATTCGGCTCGGAAATGTAGAAAAAGGTGAAGCGGTGCTTTCTTTTCCAAACAAAAAAAAACAAAAGAGATTGACAGGAAGCAGAGTTTGGTGGGAGTGGAAAAATTGATTTGGTGATTGGGGGAGCGTTTGTTGCATAAATATGTGTCCATCACTCAAAAGGAACGTCAAAGCTTTTTATGACTTTTAACCCCCAGACCCCCCCCTTTCCTCATGTCTTGTGTAACCTTTCCTCAGGAAAGATCATGTTGATGCATTTGGTTAACAAAGTAGTATGTTCCTCCTCTCTTGAAAATGCACGAGAATACTACCCGAGAGTGTTAAGACTGTGAATATTCTCCTAACTTATTTATTATGTCATGATCCCTTTTAAACTGCTTGATGAAATTGTCTGCCGAGGTATGTAAATGAATAACACTGAGGCCATGAAAGTATAGCATTTTCAACAAAAAAAATGTCAGCTGAGAAAGCAAATGCATTTTACTGTTGGTTCTGCGCCCACACACTGTTCTCCTTTTTACAGTAAAGTACTGAGTGATGGAGTGGGGAGTTGTATTATTCTAAATAGCAAAGACATTGGAAAACAAACTGATGGGGGCCCAGTTTCCCCTAGAGCACCTGGAATGAAATCGAATTTAACGTGATGACACTTTTCAGGAAAAAAAAAAACAGCCCAGACCAAAATCCAGCTGTGTGTTTAAGAGGGTGAAGGAGTGGGGGGGTCACACCTTTGCATCCTGGTTTCATGTTAGGTACAGATGTTTGCTTGCCAAGAGCAGAATGGTCACACTTTGACGCACACACCATGTAGAAAACAAATCATAATAAGATAGAACTGTCTGGTCGAGTGGCACTTTTCACCAAGCTGAGCAAAACCAAAAGCCCCAAACCCCCCCTGCCCCCCATCCCCGACTACCCCCCCCAAACGCCCCCTGCTGTAGTTACAAGCCGTGTGGTCTTATCATGTGTGCCTTTCTCACTTCACCCATTTCAAGATATGGTATGTTTACACTTGGCAAACCTGGTTCAAATAGTGTTGACAACATTTGGTCTGTTTCTCTAACCCAATACTGTCGGGAAACCTGGGGGGGGCTTTACTATGTATAGGGAAATAAAAAATAAATGTGTCTTTTTACATGCAAGTAGAGGCCATTTTGTGACAGAGATACAAAACAACAAGCTTCTGTTAGGATTACAAAGAAACTGTGATCTCATTCTGTCGATTCAGGTACCAAACTGCATGGCCAGTTTCTGTGAAGGAAATCTGAAGAGCATCCTCATCATCATCATCATCATCATCATCATCATCATCATCATCATCATCATCATCATCCCTAGATAATGCATCAGTGTGCAAGGCGTTATTTTGAAACATGTGGAAGTCTCTGTACATATTTGTATTAAGAAGAAACAGTGTTATTGTTGTTGTATTGAAGACAAGTTTAAAATGGCAAAAAAAAAAAAAAAAAGAGAAAAGTTTGTGACAAAGAAAAAAAAGAATTTCCACAGCCAAGGGTTGTCCTGCTAGCACATTTTTACAGAGATGAGCTATTTTTACTGGTGATTTTCTAGGCATTGATATTGATATCCTTTTAAAAAAGTACAAAACTTCCAAAATTACAAGCACTTCCACAAGGATAGATTGTATGGTAATTTTTGTTACTTTTGTAGATGTGGCCGTTCCTTTACTACTGCACCGTTTTGTAAAGTGGGACAGGCCTTGGCTGTGTGTCCTCGGGGTCTCATGATGTTTTTGTTGGGTTTTTGTTTTTTTCGATTGGGAAGTAAAACACTGTAGATGGGCCGAATTTGTGACTGTGTGTTTGTGTACTTGTGTACATGTTCCCCTGTTCCTGTGTCAGTGTTATAAACCAGAGAAGTGATGTCAGTTATTGTGGGGGTATGAACCATTTTAAATGTTCTCTATGAAAAACACAAATAAAGAATCATAGACAAGTATGACTCCGTCCAATCCCTCTGTGTTTGTGTGCTCTTGTAAGTCTTTCTTTGTGAGGACCTATTTGAGTTTTAGTTTTGGCCTTGGGAGTGAGGACATTTTTGCAAAGTGAGCACGTTTTGGCCAAGGGCTTACTTTGGGAGTGCTGTTTGAGTATTACGACTTGGTTTTAGGGTTAAGGTTAGAGTTAGGGTTAAGTTAAGGCAAGTGGTTCCCAAACCTTTTCATGTGAAGGACTCCTAAACTGACACAAATTTGATAATATTTCGTCCCAGGGTTCCTCATCTGATAGGGTTTTTGCTTTTAAACGTTTTATTACAGCAAGTGTATAAAAAACACGATCAAATAGCCAATTTGTTACTTATGGGTTGGAATTATACTGAACAATTTAGTGAAAAAAAGATTCCCCTTTTTGCTGGGGGACCCCTGAAACACACTCATGGACCTCATTTTGTGAGCCACTGGGTAAAGGGATTATGAAATGCAATGTCATTATGAAGGTCCTCCCAAGTATAACAAAATGTCTGTTTTTGTGTAAGCGAGAAACTATCAATCTTGCATTGCATTAACATCAGGGCTTGTGCATGTGTAAACTGAAGTAAACTGTGTATTATTCTTATTATTTTTTAGATTATTTTTGGGGACTTTTTCCCTTTATTAGGGAATTGATGTCATTAGACAGTGAAAGACAGACAGGAAAGGGGGAGAGAGATGGGGGATGACACGCAGCAAAGGGCAGCAGGTCGGATTCGAACCCACAGCGCTGTAAAGGACTCAGCTTACATGGGGCGCACACTCTTACTGGGTGAGCTAGAGGCCGCCCGTAAACTGTGTATTATGTATAGACACACAGCATGCATGGCCAAGCAGTCTCTCTCTCTCTCTCACACACACACACAAACACACACACACACACACACACAGCCTTCATGATAAGTGAACAAAATGGGGGCCTTCAGTGTGCAGTTAATATGCAGTTACATGTAGTCTGTATGTTGAACAGCGCTGACATCTGCTGGTATGATTAGTAAATCAACATGTTGTGCAGTGAGTATGTAGAACTTCATGTCTCTCTCTCCATTTGTAAATGGTTATTGTGTTGAGCCATTTCTTTTAACTGTACTTGAATGTTCTTTATTTGTATTACATTACAGACTAATGTCTTGCAGAAGGACAAGGTTGTCAGTAAATAAAACAATACAAATGATAGAGACAGTGCGAGCCTGTGGCCCTGGCTTTGGTACTGAGTGGTATTATCACATCATAACAATGATTATAGAAATATACCATTTATGTGCAATAATCTGAGGACAGGAATGCTTGTGATACATTTACGAGTGACCAGGAAACCATATACATTGTAATATACAGCATGTAATGTGCACCTCATCTACAGAGCATATGGAGGAGCACATATTATAAGAAACACTTACAATATGCAATCCAACACGACCCTACAAACAGCCTCAAATTACCATATAGCTGAATCAACACCTTACTGTATTTATTACAGGTGTTTCTATATTTCTAGCAACCTATTCAATAGGTCCTTTTTTACTGCAGTTTTGAACAGCTCAAGTGTTATTAATAACAATAACTATCTCTCTATTCTAATCAAGTGTCCCAGTAAGCCATGAGTGTGACGGTGAGCCAGCAGGAGCCTTTAACTAAAGCAACTAAATGGAATTCATCATTCATTTTATGACTTACGTTTCCTACTGTGAAATGTTAAAATGTCTGCTATAAAGAAGGCCATTGACTTAGGTCACTAGCCGAAGGCCCATTAGAACCACACAGTGACAACCAAAGCTTATTTAATTAAAATTGTTCATTAAAGTCCAATGCTACAGTTAGTTTCTCAATCTATTACAGCCTAATACATCCATGATTACCGTACAGATAGGGGCTGATCTTAAAAACAAACAGACTAAGTTGTGATTGGCTGAGTCACGTGGTAAAAAAACTCATAAAGGCCCTATCACAAGAGGCACAAAAACATAACGAAAGACTAATATTGTGTTGCAAATACTCATTTGTTAATTGACTTTTTTTATTTCTATTTTAATCGTTCATATTTACTTCCTCTTGTTGGTTTTTTAATCCCGTCTGAACTTTTCCAGTCACAGGTTCCAGTTCCACAGCTGAGAGAGAGAGCAGAATGTAGGCCACGCTCCTCTGGCCGTTATTTTGCGTATGTTACGTCTGACGTCAGATCGTCTGCTGGCCGAATGTTTACATCCAGCAGTGCTTCTGTTCTTCTGACTGGATCTTCACAACAACAAAAGGCTGAACACGAGGAAACCCGCTAAGACAGAGAATATCAGTCGGCATTTTCACAAGGTATTAGCTGTACCGGGCTTCGGTATGGAGGCGCAGTGGGAGCCCGCGGTTTGTTTAACGTTAGCTGTTGTCATTCTTGTCTCGATGTGTCTTCTCTCCCAGCGAAGACGAGAATGCGGTTATTTCTGTTTGTGTTGACCTTGCCACTGCATGGCAGTCTGTTACATGTGTAGTATTTCCTTTTTGTTGTGTATACCAGACGATTGTTAGACTAAGAGGGCTTGAATCTGACTGTTTATTCGAATTCGGATCACATGAGTGGCGCTAACAGCAACCGCAACAGCGTGCACGGGCTGTGGATGTATGCGCCGCGGTGCAATGAAACCTGCTGCAGTTGCGTTGTCTGGGCGTGACTTTTGACTCTCCTTATACACGATGTGAATAAAAGAGTGGCCGTGGTAGCTAATTTATTGAACCAGGGAATGAATTTCGAAGCTCAAATGGCATTGTTTTTATAGGAAGTGTGTACCCTACTAGCCTACTAAACCTCTTAAGTTTGTTACAGAATGGGCTACAGCGCCCTCTTGTGGCCATGTGTGCTAACCTGAAGAAGAACCATGATTTCCCCTTCCATTATAAGGTTTAGGCGCTACAGCCAAGCTGTTCTGGGCACCACCTAAGCTAAATTAATGAAAAATCAAAGGGATCATCAGAACTAACAAAATGTGTCGACTTGAACTTTTTGAGTTATCTGAGGCAATGCGTTTCTTTTATTGCAAAAAGTAGCATTTTCTTAAAGTAGGACCCCACACACACACACACCAAACATGTGCACCCAAGTCTTCCACAAACCTAGGGAAAGCACTGATATTCACAGGGGCAACATCTCATTGTGGATTCGCTTCCCTGAAAATGGTATTCATTTTGTGGTAGGACCCCACACACACACCAAAAATGTGCACCCAAGTCTTCCACAAACCAAGGGAAAGCACTGATATTCACAGGGGCAACATCTCATTGTGGATTCGCTTCCCTGAAAATGGTATTCATTTTGATGCATTTTGATTTTACTGCTGTTTGTTCCTTTTTATTGATTCTGTGCCTGAAAAACATCCTCTTCATCTCAACTCAACTCAAGTGGCATCAAAGGCAGGAAGGCCAGTAATATGTAAATGCACACGGCCCTTTGTTCTTTTATAGCCTCATCATGGCTATGGCCAGCATTTGGCAGCCAGTGTGCACCCTGTGATCTCCTGTCCTTTGGCATTGCCCTCTGGTGTTGTTTTTAACACCACCCTGAACCACTGCTGCAGTAGCCACAGTATTCACACCTACAGCTGTATCCTGCTGCCAAAAGCTTCATTTAGGCCTCTACATTTGGTTGGGTCAGGCTTATTTGTGCGCAACGTCTACAGAGCTTAATGGTGGATGCCACTGCACCACTACTTTGTACTTTGTGTTTCGACAGGTTGCGATTGTCTTGGGAGTTTATCTAAGTTGTGCAGACTTTTGAAGGGATCCTTTCCATAATGTTGTCAGACAAGTAGAATATTAATCTGAGCCTGTCCGTGGTAAAACAAGCACTTTTGTGAAGGTAAATATAGGCTGGACAATTGTCAAAGATTGTTGTTCCCATCAGTCCCTTAGACACAAAACATAGAAAAATAGGGTCCAGGTTGAGGAAAAAAACAGTAGTTACCATTTAAGTTCCCACCAAAGGACTTAAACGGGAGTTTTAGTATTTGCAACCTGGATCCAATTTCCCCATGTTTTTGTATCTAAGTGAAAAATGGGAACTTTTTTTAAATTGGTCCAGTATTGAGCGAGAGGCCTGTAAATGGAAACCATTAAACAGGCTGCAATGTAATCCTATAGGGCAATTATGCAACGTGAATGTACCATGTGCTGTTGTTGCTACTGACAGGCTCAGATTTTTTTTTTTCTGTTTGACTGCATTAGGGAAAGATGGAGAAGTTGTTGTAATCCTGCCATGCTCTTGTGTGTAACTTTCTGATGCCAAATCAACACAGTAACTTAAATAAAATGAAAGAACATATAGAGAAAGATTTACAGACTCCATTTTAAGTGTTGTAAAGAGTAAACAAGTGTAGAAGTTTGAAAAGAATGGATTTGTTTCTGTCTCTAATCCAGATGAAAGGGTTTGCAAATGTGTGCAGCAATGCTTGCTTACTGTAGACTTTTTCTAAGACAGTAATTCTTGTCATATTGTTATTGTAAATCACCAGTTGTTCTTTGCCTTCAGTCAACATGGGGGGAGCTGTAAGTGCTGGTGAGGACAATGACGACTTGATTGACAACCTGAAGGAGGCTTACTACATCCGCTCAGACCTAGTGGAGCGGGCTTTCCGAGCTATCGACCGGGCTGACTATTACCTGGATGAATACCGTGACAATGCTTACAAGGTGAGCAAAATAATAAGTCTGTGAAAACACCCAACCAGGGTCCAGAGAAATCCACAGCATACAGTACAGGCCAAAGGTTTGGACACACCTTCTCATTCAATGCGTTTCCTTTTTATTTTCATGACTATTTACATTGTAGATTCTCACTGAAGGCATCAAAACTATGAATGAACACATATGGAATTATGTACTTAACAAAAAAGTGTGAAATAACTGAAAACATGTCTTATATTTTAGATTCTTCAAAGTAGCCACCCTTTGCTTTTTTATTAATAAGGGAAAAAATTCCACTAATTAACCCTGACAAAGCACACCGGTGAAGTGAAAACCATTTCAGGTGACTACCTCATGAAGCTCATTGAGAGAACACCAAGAAAAAAAAGCAAAGGGTGGCTACTTTGAAGAATCTAAAATATAAGACATGTTTTCAGTTATTTCACACTTTTTTGTTAAGTACATAATTCCATATGTGTTCATTCATAGTTTTGATGCCTTCAGTGAGAATCTACGATGCAAATAGTCATGAAAATAAAGGAAACGCATTGAATGAGAAGGTGTGTCCAAACTTTTGGCCTGTACTGTACATAATATACAGTACATATATACTAGAGCTGGGAAATATATCGATATTATATTGATATCGTTATATGAGACTAGATATTGTCTTTACTGCATTACAGTAAAGTGATGTCATTTTTGGAACTTACCAGCCCTAACAGTTCTATTATTTGCCTTTAACCCTTTAGTCATTGTATCCACATTACTGATGATTATTTATCAAAACTCTAATTGTGTAAATATTTTGTGAAAGCACCAACAGTCAACACTACAATATTGTTGCGGTATTGATATCGAGGTATTTGGTCGGGATATTTGATTTTCTCCATATCGCCCAGCCCTAGTGTATACACATTTTGGATGAAAACACTGGTGGATGAAAATATTTTTGTTTTGTTTTTAAGGGCACATTTGTATGATAGCCGGAAATATTTGTGGGTATAACAAAAGCTGGTTACGGTATACTATTGTTGTTAGGACTTGGCATGGCGGCATGGAAACATCCACCTATCTGCACCGTGTATCTACTCTGAGGTGATGGAGGCTTTGGATCTCCACCCTTGCCTCTCCTTCCTCAACCTCGGAAGTGGGACTGGCTACCTCAGCACCATGGTCGGCCTCATATTGGGTATGTGGTTAACTGCAGCAATTCAGCATGTAGTGTCTATATTGTTGTTCTGGTAAACATGTGGCTGTGTGAAGGTTGCAGGCACACGTGTGTGGACTGGAGAATATGGGTTAAATTTCTTCATGCTCTATTAACTTGCCTGGATACATATTATGCTTTTCTTTAAGAGAAAAAAGTTTTAAAAAAAAACACAGTAAAGCAGTGTTTCCACCAAGCAATTTCATATAGTACCTGTAGTAACCTGTACAGTACATGTACCTTAACCGTAAACACTAGATCTGTTTTACATTTCCATTGCAGACAGTACTCTTAAATCTAGGTGGGGTTGTTACTCGATGGTAATAGCCGTGGACAGCCATTCACTGAGAAAAAACGTTTCATTTCTCATGGCTTCAGTTCTCGTTGTTAACGTCTGCACCTTCTTGATCATTCATAGCACGGTGTTGCACGCTGACATTTTAGAAAATAATAACTTTGTCTTCTTTTTATTTTAAATTGAGCTCTGGGAACATCCAGTAGATGTTTGTTATCAGACCTGAAATACTTTAAGTTGCAATATGGACAAATTTCTCAAATGTACCCAAGGGCTTCACCGTGCCTGACAATTAATAACTAAAATGTTATATTTCATTCTGAACTCTGAACACTGGCAGAGAGGCGCTTTGTCCATGTTAGAAAACAGGCTGAGCTTCATTTTAAGAGTAGAATGAATTGTAATATTGAAGCTGTGAAAGCACAACAGCATAGGGTTTTTTCTAGAACTTTTAAGAAGTGAAATATTTCTGAAAACTAAGACATTTCTTAAAGCCCTGGTAGGCAATTTTTTTGACATTGTTGGCCAAGAATTCTATAACAAGCTTTAATCATATTGTAATTCAAGTTTGCTGAGAGAAAACTAGAGTTCTGCACCTCCTCTTTGGCTCTTTAGAAAATCTAGCCTGTGACAGGAGACTTTGGCCAATCACAGGTCATTTCAAAAAGACAGTGTTCCTATCATTGGCTGTTATGGGCACGCATAACATGCGACAGAGAGGGGAGAGCGAGAACTGCAGAATGACGTCTCACTACAGTACTTCAAATCCTGATGTTTAGCTTTCTACCCATTGCAGCTTTAATAGGGAAAAGCAAAATTACATGTTTCTAAATATAAATAGCTAAATCAAGAGGGTGTATAATTACGCATGTAATTGTGGGTAATTTTAAAGTGTGAACTGTGGTGTGCTCCCTGTTCCAGGACCATTTGGAGTGAATCATGGAATAGAGTTACATGCAGATGTGATTGAGTATGCCTATCAGAAGCTTGACTCCTTCATCAAAACCAGCGACAGCTTTGACAAGTAGGTGGCCAAATGTGTCAGTGACATTTTATTGTGTGAATGCACAGTATTGTTATCCAATTCTTCTGTACGATTTTCAGTTACCTACTACTTTTGCATACTTTTAGCTACAAAAACGATTCAAATATCAAAATGTTCAGCTCTTTAAGGACATTTGTGCTTGTATTCAACTTCTCTCCACCATTACATTTTTTTTTTTTAAATATTAAGCTTTTTATTTTTTATGTTGAAAGTCAATGGAGCAATCTTTAAATCCTCTTCATTCTTCTTACACTTCTAAATGCTACTCCTCCCATGTACTTTCACCTAGGGACATCATTTAAACCTTAAACTATTCACAAAACCTTCAGCTATTACAAATGTATTCAGCTTTTTGATATCTTTTACATTTTTTGTGTTATCACTGTTTATGTTTAGTGCTTCTTTAGGCTTTTTCTGTGTTTTTTAAGGGCTGCTGAGTGTGGGTAAATGTCAAAACTACAGTGTAGACGAGAGAAAACATCTTGGAACTTTCTCTTTAACTTGCTCTCACAGCCACAATTCTTACTTCTCGAATGCACACACTATTTATACGTCAACACGAAGATATACATGTATACTTTCAGCCACTGTGTGTATTTAAGCAATATGACTTATATATTTAGCTTAATGAGCCTCCAAATGATGAGCATTCCTTCATTGACAGCTCTTTAACATCCTCGACATTTCTGGACGAAAGCACAGAGTACCAGTTTTTCAAATTGCTGATATTCCCACATTTTTTAATTTTATATATAAATTATATATCAATATGTTTGCAAATACATTCTGGTGCTCATGATGAGGTCATTATATTGATTTTTTTTTTTCAGGCTTCTTCAATGGGAAGTTTACCAAGATTCTTTCATTTAATCTCATTTAATCTATGATTTTTTTTTTTTTTTTTTTTTTTTTTTAGCACTTTTTTCGACAAACTATACTATGACTTTTTAATCACTTTCTTTTTCGACGTACTATACTATGACTTTTTTTATTACTTTTTTCGACATACTATACAATGACTTTTTTCTTTAAAATAATTTTTTGGGGCATTTTAGGCCTTTTTATATAGGACAGCTGAAGACATGAAAGGGGAGAGAGTGGGGGAATGACATGCAGCAAAGGGCAGCAAGGCTTGTCTTCTCTAATTGGAAGACAGAAGGTTGAGTGGTTGAATCTTATATAGAGGGACCTCAAAACTTTTAATATTCATCCTTATGTCTTCCAATTAGACATAAAACTGAAAAAGAAAGAAGAGATAAAGTCAGAAAGAAGAGATAAAGTCAAACTACAGTTCATTACTTTTTTCTTCATCTATTTGAATTCCTCATTCATGTAAAGTATGTGTTACAGTTTTTCTCAATTGCTAAGACACATTTCTTGAAACCCTCACCCATTTTCTCAAAACTGTAAACACAAAACCAAATTCTCAAACTATATTCACAAAACACCAGACACTGCTGGCAAAATCAAACAATGCTTCCAGATCACATACACAGCCAGTCAATAACCAAACACTACAGAGCATTCATTAGACATTACCTCAGAAATTTGAGAACACCGTGTCCAGGGCAAGTAGTTACAGATACAAATGTGTATTTTATATAGTAAGCACATTTAACAATGAAAACAAAAAGTAAACAACTTATTCAGTGAATATCTTGTATGCCGCAAAATCAAAGTCAATGAAAGATTTATTCTGCTTCAGAATGGAAGATGGAAGGTTGAGTGTTCAAATCTTTAGATTTAATCCTTACATCCAGTTTAGCTTTAACAATTTGGATTTTCAGCATTGACAAGCTTTTTCTGTAGTAAATGCATTTTCTAGTTGTTTCTCATTTATTAATTTTTTTTTACTCTTGTTTATACCGTTTTCCATTGCTCCCGTGTTTCTGTTCAGATTTGAATTCTGTGAGCCATCCTTTGTTGTGGGTAACTGCCTGGAGATTCCTCCAGAGAGCCGTCAGTATGACAGGGTGTACTGCGGGGCCGGGGTGCAGAAGGAGCATGAGGATTACATGAAGAACCTGCTCAAGGTGGGGGGCATCCTGGTGATGCCTCTTGAGGAAAAGGTTGGTGTTTTCCAGAGAAACTCAGGATAGCACAGATCTGCATATTAGGCAAAACTAACTTAAAGTCCCCCTATTTAGCATTTAAAGAACGGAACTGAAATGTGAATTTTTAAGCAGATATAAATGTTTATTATTTGTTAACAACTATAATTCCTAAGTTGTGGCCTCTCTATAAACACACACACACACACACACACACACACACACACACACACACACACCTTGTAGGAGAGGTTATACTTGTTATGTAAACACCTTATCTTTATATCTACGTATAACTATATTATAGCATTTAACAACCATTTATTAAATGTTGATATACTGCTAAAAGGGGGCATATTCTTTTAGATCACTGTCATCTCCCTGTCCATATTTATTCATGTGTTTGTCTGTATTTTTATTTAGTGTCCTGAAATGTTTAGCTTTTCCAATGTTGAATATCTTCTTTTGAAACAAAAAGTACACTGAAAAGAAAAGAATGTGATTTCATCCTGTTGTATTTTCTGCAGTTGACCAAGATCACGCGCACAGGGCTGAACAGCTGGGAGACCAAAAAGATCATTTCTGTGTCCTTCGCTCCTCTGGTGCTGCCTAAACACATCACAAATGGCAAACCCAAGGCTGTCCCACTACGTGAGTCTCATTTTGACCTTTTTATTTAAATAAAAAAACAAAAATGCAACTTAATATGAACAGTGATCAGAGGTGGAAAGTAACGAATTACAATTACTCACGTTATTGTAATTGAGTAGTTTTTTTTGTGTACTTTTACTTCTTTAAAGTAGTTTTTAAAATCTTTACTTTGACTAAAGTATGTTTTGTTTGAAGTATTGTTCTTTGCTACATCACATCCATTCCTGAGAAAAAAAGTCTCTAACGTCGTTTTTGTACCTGTCAACAAACTCAAATCAATAAGCGTCTTCGTGCCCTCATCAAATCACAAAAGACTGTGATTTAATTAAATAAGTATAAGTATGTAAAAATGTATATTCTCCCGGTTGTTAAAAAGTAACTAAGTATCTTTTACCCTGAGTACATTTCAAATGAGCTACTTTTTAGTAGATTTTTATACCTGTAATTTTACCTGTACTTGAGTAAAAGTTCATTAAAGTAATAGTACTTTTGGGCGCCTGGGTAGCTCACCTGGTAGAGCGCGCGCCCATATATAGAGGTTTACTCCTCGGCGCAGTGGCCACGGGTTTGACTCCGCCCTGCGGTCCTTTGCTGTATGTCATCCCCCCCTCCTCTCCCCTTTTGTGTCTTCAGCCGTCCTATCAAAATAAAGGTCTAAAATGCCCAAAAAATAATCTAAAAGAAATAAAATAAGTAAGTAATAGTACTTTTACTTCAGTAGAATATGTTTCTACTCTTTCCACCTCTGATAGTGATACATATAGTATGTGTCTAATTCTCACTTTTCTTCTTACTATTTTCCTTTCCATTCTGTTTCTCTCGTGGTTCTCTCGCTTTTTGCAGCCAAGTATGAGGTACGGACGCTACAGGAGCTGGCCCGCATCTGCATCCGCCACACCCTCCGAGTGACCACCGACGGAGGAGACAGCCAATCGCGCGGCCGCGGTTCCTCGTTCAGCGTCGGCCGGGGTCTGGCGGTGGCCGGCCTCCACAAGTACGGCCCTCGCTTCAAGCGCAGACGCGTCCACCGGCGCCACTGCAACGCCCTGGTCCTGGCCACGCGTCAGGTGGTGGCCAGCAGTGGCTTCGGCCCCGCTCCCCTGGACAGCAACAACAACCAGGGAGGAAGAGCGGAGGACGAGGAGGAGGACGCGGCGGCGGCGGGAGAGAGGGAGGCGAGGCGGCAGATGAGAGGGAGCAGGAGGGCGGGGAGAGGAGCAGGAGGGCCAGCGGCGGCAGCGGTGGTGGAGGAGGACGAGACGGTGGAGGAAGAAGACGAAGAGGAAGAGCACGAGGAGGAAGAGGAGAAGGAGACGGGGGAGCTGCTCCGACCCCAGCCGGCCATCAACGTCCTCCGAGAGAGGATACTGGGCCTGCCGCTGCCCGAGCCACTGAAGATGTACCTGCTGTACTACAGAGAGAAATGAGCCACGGCCGTGTTGGGAGTCAGAGCTCGGAGTGGAGCGCGACGACCGCGCAGAGGCTCAAGTCTCTGTTACGACCCCCCACCACCACCACCACCTGTACAAGGCAGGACCAGGACTAGGGCTGGGTACCGAATTCAATACTTTTTAGCCACTGTACCGAATTCCCTCCGTAGTATCGAAAAAAATGCCTCGTGATTCAATACCAAATTTCAATACCTAGAGGAATAAATCTCATCAGCATCAGTGAGCCAATAAGCACGCGGCATGCTTCCACCAAGATCTAATAATGCTGCTGATTGGCCGTCTAGAGGCAGGCAGGAAAAACTCTACGTTACGCACAGAGACGGGGCTCACGTGGTAGGAGCTGAAAAAGAAATAAAAAGATTTGTGCTGTAATGGTTGTAATTTTATTTTTGTTAAAAAGGATTTTTATAAAATTGGTGTCGGAAAAAAAAAAGTTTCGCTCGGGAACCGGTATCGAAGTCACGGTATTGGTATTGGTACCGATATCGAAGATTTTTGAACGATACCCAGCCCTAGGCAGGACAACATGCCACCTACCTTACTGGGGGGGGTGGGTGGGTGGGTGATCTCTTTCTCTCTCACCTGCTCTCGTCTTCTCCATCATGCATTCTCTTTCCAACCCCCTTCTTTTTGCCCGGCTCCCACTGTTCTTTTACTGACTAATTTCCTGACACTATAAAAGCGTCAGTTCAATTCATCCAGTGGAGGTGGAGGGGGAAGTGGGGGTCAATGTTTTGGACAACCGAATCACTGATGCAAGCTCTGTGTCTCCATTGAGGTGCAAAAAATATAAATAGATTTAAGTACGTAAAGTAAACACAGTTTTATCTATTCGCTCTTGCACCTCTGTATGTCCAACATGCCAATCAAGCCTTGCCTGACAACAGCTTAACAGTGGCCTGAGTATCTACAGCGTGTAAAAGGCGATTTAGTGGTGCTGAGAAAAGAGAACCGTCATTGTTTAGGCTACGGCGGCAGAGCAGACGTGGCACGTCGAGTTCAGACGCTGTAGCAGCAGGCAGAGAGAGCAGCTCACCCAGAGACCAGAAGGCACAGGACTGTCCCAGCTCCTTCCTGTCCACTACTTGCAGCTGTGCCCCGAGTTAGAGATTATACACTGATTGTATAAGTCACGTGGAACTCGTTTTGTCCACAAATGTTGGTGTGTATTCTCATCTAATGGGGATGGTCTGCTTCTAGAAAGGAAGACAGAGTGGGCCCACAGGTCAACTTTGTGAGGGAAGAAAATGTGCATTCAAAGAGAGATTTCTTTCTTTCGCTATATTCTATTCAATTATATTATAGCTAGAGTTAGTGACCAAGATGGTGTGATGGTTGCGATTATTTCCACTGATTTCCAAATAAAAGGGGTAGGTTTGTCTTGAAGCCTCAGTCCATTAAATAATGTAACTTTTCCAAGGCCAAGGGTTGCTCATCATTTCACGCCTTGTTAGGAGACTAGTTGATTGAATAGAAGGTTGATTTTTCTTTTCTATGCATATATTTCATTGTATGATTTTAAAGTTTATCTTTGTTTCCTGACTTTGTCATATGGAGATGAAACTGTCCTAAATCCTTACATGTGTATCCAAAGGGCAGTCTCAGTGTTTTCTCTACATCCCATCATATTCTCCTAACAAAAAGATACATACTTACTATTATTCCAATTTACATAAATAAACCAGCATGATAAAACACATAACCAATGTTTTAGATGAATGACAGTGTGCAGGTTTTTCTTTCACTGTCCTGTCATTGGTTTTTTTTTTTGGGGGAGGGGGTTCTTTTGAATTTTATGAGACTTGAAGTGGTGTGTACATATGAAATTGTATGTTTTGTGAATCATAAACATGAAGATACTTTGAAAAGTAAAAGGAGTATCTTTTCTCACATCTTCTGTTGTAGTTTCTAGTTAGATGGAGCATTATTCCTTTGTACTTTTTGCTTTTGTACCAACCTTTCTGCTCCGCTCTGTGCCAAACTTCCGTTGCATGGAGTAAATTCTCGAGAGGAAACGGCAAATCAACTGCAAGTCATTCATCCGAAGAAATTATTTGTTTTTGTTTTTTTTTCCTTTCAAAAACTGCTCCACTACCACTGAAATGACACTTATGGTTATTTATGTATTATTTATCATGAAAAGCTTTGGATTTCTCCCAAAAGTTAGCATTTGCTACATACATTTTGGATGTGATCACAATAATTCGAGGAATTTGACTATGAGCTTATATTTGTAATATATCCTACACTGAATGGGAGTTTTGTGTTAAAAAAGCAGGTCCTTATCAGGCCAGGTGAATATGCGTTTTATTTTTTTCTTCCCATGAGTGTTTTACCTAGCCCTATTGTGCTGTGATTGGCTAGTACATTGCCTTGTGATTGGATGCTGTATTAAATTATGAGTGACAACTTGCTTTGTTCGGCTCATTTCAGCTTAGTTAGCCTTAAGGCTGATTAATGCTTCTGCGTCGAATCAACGGCGTACCCCCGCAGACCCCTCTGCGTCGACGCGAACCCCTCTCTGAGCCCTCCGCCGTAGCTCGACGCGCACCTCCAAAATATTTTAACTTTGCGTCGAGGCGACGCAGACCTCAAGGACTATGATTGGTCATCTCGTCCTGTGTGTTGATCGTCGGTGTTTCAAGCAGCCTACTGTGGGGAGTAGCAACATGCTAGTTCACTGACATCAGCTTAGCAAATAAACTCAGACATATTTTGGTTACAATGACGGGGTTATCTGTTTGTAAAGTGTCTGTGTCAGTAACGTTTTGAAATTAGCACTTCGCTAGCAAGCAGTACTTTGTGGGCAGTTGTGCTAAAGTGTGCTTGCTAACGTAACATAAACGCTCTCTCTTTCTTCGGAAATGGCAGAGTTTCGCGATCAACCCTCCGGAATCCACACACCCCCTAGCGTTCTGCCGGTGAAATGCCCCGCTTTCAAAGAAACGCGTTCAACCCCGATGCAGAACACCAAAAGGGCCACGACGCCGTAGGATAATACATACATGAAGTTAGCTAACTAGCTTCCATGTTTTCATGCTACGCTGGTTAAACGAAATGAGCCGAACAAAGTTGTCACTCATCTGGCGATAGCAATGTGATTTCCTATGCTGTGACAAGCCTGGCTGAATAAAACATTAAAGTTGTTAGATTTTACTCATTTAGATGCTAGTTAGCTAGCTTGCTGACCATACATTAACGACAATGCATTAGCACGCTGTTCGGCTCATTTTCTGTAACCAATGTAGACTTAAAGGTGCCGTAAGTAGGATTGCGAAGATCCAAGACTTAGTCAAAAAATTTGAACATCGACAATTTCTCTGTCCTTCCCCCCCTTTCCGCTAAAGCCCAAAATGGTACCCTAAGCCCCTCCCCCTACAAGGGAGAAACCTATCTGCAGCTTGTGTGTGGGGCAGGGGGAGGGGAAGGGAGGACGCTATGAAATGCTGTGCATGAGCAGTGATTGACACTAGTTCAGGCCATTGCCAAATGAGTTGATACAAAGCTAATTTAGCTATAAGCTCCACAAAACTCTGTATTGCTCAGTATGGCTATGTTTACAAAAGGGTGCCGTCCAGCGAATTTCGCGCGCAGAAGCTCGAGTGATGCGTTTTACGTCAACGCTGAGAAAGGACAACGGCAGCATTCAGCTTTGGAGATGAAGAGGGCATAAAAATTACAAGATATTACCTCAAGAGTCCATTGGGTTTTTTAAACCTCCGTGTCCATGATTTGATGGGATAAACGCTAATAGCCACTGCTTGGAGGCGGGGTGGGGGTGGTGCTCAATCACTGAAGGCTTGCCTCATCTGCATGCGCTGACAGTGTTATTGCCATTACTTAGAATTCCTCATGGGGGAGACAGAAACTACGCACTATAGCTTTAATGCTTCATCCACCAACTTTGTGAAGGCATAGGAAAGCATAGATCATAGATGTATTATATTTATATATATATTTATATATATATATATATATATATATATATACACATGTTAGGAAGGATGATAATCTGATGATCAGTCGCCAGATTATCAGTCAATAACAGGACTCGTAAAAGCAACAAGTACCAGCCAATCACAGCACAGTAGGGCGGGACTAGGTGGAACACTAGGGGGAAAAAATAAAGCAACTCACATCCAAAATAAAACATCCATCCCTTCTGAGTGTAATGTCATGCTTCACTGCCATTTTACAATTTCTACTGCTGCCGAATCTGCCTTTGAGTACTTAATGTAGGCTACACCATTCCTTTATTCAACATGAGTACCATTCATTTTGGTTGTTGTGCATTTGTGATTCTCTGCTGAATGTATATGATCATGATGGATTTTTTTTTTTTTTGGGGGATTCTTTTGCACTTAATATTAAGGTTGGGTGAGAATGAATAGCTTGATTTTAAAACTGAGTTGTATTATTGACTGCTGTTAATAAAGTCCATTATAAAGAGTCCAGTTGCAAATGAGAGCGGCTGCTGTTCACAGTAGTGCCTCAAGAGGAAAAGGTCAACCAATCTGATCTCATTGCAGGCTTTATCTAATTATTTTATTTTATTGGCAAATTATCGGTCATGAGTTTTTGTTGCACAATGGTTGGGGTCAGTTCACTTTGAAATTCCGTATTTAAACACCTGTATGGTGAGGCAAAAACATATCCGATAATTACTCACTTAAAAGTAGTCTGGACCAAAGTGGCCCGGCTGTTTGAACTGGATCCATATCTAAATGCCAAAGTTATGTATTGGTAAAGGAAATTGTCACACTGGGGGATTTGTATCTCGGTGGCATATTGCAATCCTTCGAGGATGTGGTACAGCAATTTGGAATCCCTAGGTCAAATCTTATTTGAGATATTTGCAACTTTGCCATGTGTTATTGTTACCATTCGGCCCAAGATTATTTGTTCTGGGAGATGGGTCAATTTTAAGAGGGATGGATAAGCACAAAAGAAGTTGGAGCCAAACCACTTTGGCTAATGATAGCCAGACAGATCCTTCTGAGAGTAGGGGAAACAAAGGGGTACCTTCAATCCAAGAATGGGCTTGTGAGATAGCGAAAGTGGCAGTGTTTAAGAAAAGTACCTGAGATCCAGGATGCCATGTACTGGGGTTAGATGTATGCATACGAGTTGTTTATTTTGTGGTTGCTTGATGTATTGAATATTATGGCTGTTATTTCATTTTGTCTTGACTTTTGTATAGGGAGGGGGTGATGGCGAGTGGAGGGTTCAGATGGGGAGATGATGTGTCAATGTTGTGAGGTGTGTGTTTTGTTTTGTGTTAAAAAAAATGTTAATCATACATATATATATATATATATATACATATACATATATATATATATATATATATATATATATATATATATATATATATGCTCAGGCTTTATCCCAGCAATTTACATCCGTTGAGCCAGACTAATAAAATATATTATCCCCTATAAAAATGTCATCATACACAGGCCACATGTCATGGGCCAGTTTTCTAACTAACATCCTAGAAGAATACGACCTGAAAAGATCTGGCTCTGAAATCTGCAGTGCACCCTGGGAATTCTTCTGGGGCTATCATACTTCAACAAAGTACTAAAAGATGGCTCAGTCTTAGTAAGGTAATTAAGTTCACTTATTTCTATAAAACATGCTCTACCAAATTGAGAGATTAGTTGAGGATTGCTGTATTTAATTGCTTCAACAAGAGACAGGCAAAAGGAAGACGCTGGCTTAGTGTGGATGGTAGGCCTAAACCGAGTTCTCAAAATAGCGAGTGTAACACACTTTACCGACACACTGACGTGCGTTGTCACCATAACTAACAAGCGCCATTTTTTCTTTAACGGCAAACATCCATGTCCATTCTATTTCTATTGGTGAATCATTACATACCATACTTAAATACCCCCAAAGAGACATGACATACTACCATGTTGTTATCATTGAATTGTCTTTATTCATTAAAAGAAACTAAACAAGTTGAAGACATGGCCAGCCACAGACAGAAGTGCATCTGCATCGTTATTTGGCTTTTAAAAAAACACCAGCACATAAAGGTTGGTCACGAAAGTCTTAGATATGGAGTTTGGATCCAGTGACGTAGCTATGGGCTACAGATGCAAAAGGTATTCACATTTTCACCAAATTCCTATGAATGATGAATACTCACACCACCACAGGTATTACTGAAGCCTGCTAAAATCATGCATCAGGTATACAGCATTGCAATGTTAGTTACAACAATTAGGCCTTATTCTAAAGATTGTTTATTTATGAAGTTAAATGTACAGTGAACATGTAAATACTCAGCTGTGACGTGAATCTATGCTTTCTATAAGCAGTCTCCACACTTCCCCAAATCAACAATGTGCAACAGTTGACCCACGCTTTTATCTTCCATATGGAAAACCTATCGACTAAAGCATTTTAAAGTGTATGCGCAAACATCTAAAGCCTGTTCCTTGATGAATGCAAACAAAGACACACAGTACATGTATGACGCAAAAAATAAAATTTCAACATTAAATTACAAAGATCAAAAAATAAAACAATCTATTTTAAAGAAGAAACAAAATTAATAGAAAAATTATATCTACATCTGTGTATAAAAATGAAAGATTATAAGTTAAGATTTTTTTCAATATGGAAACCCATTTTTGTATTTTTTTTGTATATATCTGCAAAAGTGACTGAGGATTGCCTATCAACAGGTCTATATTCATTATTACATAAGGTATGCAGACATGGGTCAAACAGCAAGAGAGATTCTTTAGTTTGAAGTCCTTCCAATTGTTAGCAACTGAAACGAGCTTGATGGTTGATGCTAGACACAATCAACTGCACACATACTTGACAGGATTTCATTTGCCATTTGACCCAGGCCTGTTGAAATGTCACAGTGGGTTGTAAGACCCTACACAGTAGCAGCGAGCGGACAGCACACCCATCACAGTATATTGAGCATGGGGAACAGAGAGCAGCAGAGAGGCCGGCTGAACCACGGAGGTTAAAACTGCATATTGTTCATCTGTAGGCATAAGAGAATGATTTGTGTATTCAGATAAAGACGTCTGTAGTGTTTTCGACTGAGTTTTGTAGCACCACTACTGTCAAGAGCTCAGCACTCCCCTGGGGGTTTTAGTGTTCTGTTAGGCCAACCAGTTCTACACAACGGTAAATGAGGTATAAAAAAAAAAAAAACAGAGGGGAGGGGAATACATCACCCTCTGCGTGCCTTGACTTCCTGTGGCCCTTACCAAGAAACCTGGTGTTGTTGAATGCTGTGTCCAAATGCTCTGCCTGTCCATATAACGAGTGCACCCCATTCCGACACAAATATCTGGACCGTAGTAACAATTCCCTGATGCTGGAACGAATGAGCAGATGAAGTGACGAAAAAAAACACAAGCCGAGAAGAATGTGTGCGCACACTTCAAATAAAAAGGGAGCAGAGATTAAGGACACAGGTTAAGGCACCTTGGAACCCTGATGAATCAAGAGGCACATCCCCAGGACAGTAACTTTGAAGTGACCCAGGTAATGCTTGGCATTGGTCTGCTAGGATGTCTGGTGGCCAACTGCAATGTCCTGCAACCTAGAATGTGTCCATAGTGGGTGTGGAAATGTGTTGAGCTCTCTCCCGTCGTTCCCCACCTCCATCTCGTGTGCCCCCGGAAGAACAGCATCTACCGATTACAGCAACTTATGACACGACACGTCTGTAGTGTGCTTCAATTTCTGGCTTGTGCATTTCAGTCTAAAAGGAATAGTTCGGCATTTTAGGAACTACACTTATTTGTGACGAGCTTAGCATGAAGACTGGAAGCAGAGGGCTGGCAGTCAGCTCTGTCCATCCACCTACCAATTAACACACTGTATCTCATTTGTTTCATCTAATAAACAGAAATGGGAAACAGACGTGGTTTTTTTGGCTGGCCACATTGACTTCCTGGTGTCTTAAGCTAATTACCTCTAGCTTCATATAAGGCAAAACCACACAAGTTGTATTTATGTTCTCGTCTTACTAGCAAAAAAAATATCAAATAAGCTAATTTCCCAAAATTTTGAAGTATTCCTTTGAGACACAACACAAACACATACGCAAGACTTAAAGCTCCATGCTAACATTATCAGAGCTCCAACAATGGAAATGAACTGCGCTGTTTGACATAAACTGAAATGTTTGACGTAAAGACACACATAGATATGTGGCCAGACATACAAAAACACTGACAAACACACACACACACACACACACACACACACACACACACACACACACACACACACACACACACACACACACACACACACACACACACACACACACACACACACACACACACACACACACACACACACACACACACACACACACACACACACACACACACACACACACACACACACACACACACACACACAGCCCGTTAGTGACAGGCAGACGTAACTGCAAAGCTGCCATTCCATGTGTCTTCACATCAACCCCACCACCCCTCCCACTGAGGTCCACACTTGCAGTAAGAGAGGACTACACCCAACACAGATCTGGGAAGATAGGAAGAAGAAGTGCATTGGGGATACTGCAGTCCATCATTTCTTTCTATACATTAAGAACATTGTGACATACTGTATAATATATAAGACATCGGTGGCATTAAGCCGAATGTAGGGAAAGATAACAGCGTAGTGATATTAGGCTTCATGCGTGGCTGCTGTCCTAGTGTCGTACTGACTCAGGAGGAAGGGTTTCAAATCTCCAAAATCAAAAAGCTTATGACAGCAGTTATAAGTGGTGTGGTTACAGCAGCATTAGTCTTAATCCGATATTCTGTCATCTTGACATAAAACGACATAAAACCCTTTCTCTTAAAGTTGAGTCCCAAAGTGGAAAGGTGCAAAAGAGAGGTTGCCGGAGGGATTAGTCGTAGAAGCTGTCACTTGGGCACCAGGCCGCGGGATTGTGGGTAAAGCGTGGAACCTGGACTTGAGGGGCTGAATGGAGAGGTCGGGGTGCTCGACTTCTTGCCTGTTCTTGGTCGACTGAGTGACAGAGAGCAAACACCGAGGGTTCAACAGTTAGTGGGAATAACAGAAAAAGGTTAGGAGACTGCACATGTTGAGGTTTTACGTACACGTCTTTGCTTCTCAACCAAATGCACATAAAGCCAGCACCAGCCTAACCACAGTATATGCCACTTGGAAATGGATTTTACTCGTGGCCTTGACAGCTGAAGGTGACAGTTTGCCTTACCCAGACTTTGGTTTCTTGAGGCTGGCGCTGGCGGGCGGGGTTGATCCCAAGCTGCTGTGAAAGCCTGAGGCATCTACCTGGATCTCATCCTCATCCCTAAGAGCGTCCTCCAGAGCCGCCGCCACCTTTGGGGCGATAACCGGCTCCTGATACTCTTTAGTGGTCCGAGCGGGCAGATCCATGTCCAGCATCATGATGTTTTCAGCCTGGGAGGAACAGAGCACACTCGTCTGAGACAAACAAGTCAATCGAGGCACATTTTTATGTGCTGGCAATGAAGATGAGCATATACTGTCTACTGTTAATTTCGTCAGACGAGACGAGACTGAATATGTTCGTCAACGACCTTTTTTTCCATGACTAAGACGAGACGATGACGAGACTGCGACAATGTCCAAAAACGCTGACTAAGACTAAATTAACATTCATTATTGTTGACGAAAAAAAGACGAGACTAAAATGTTTTGCATAAAATAAAAACCAAGATAAAATCTCTCTTCATTTTCGACTACAATCGTCTCTACTTTTCCATCATGAGATAGAATATTCAGCTGTTACTAGGGTTGGGTACCGAGACCCGGTGCTAATACGGCACCGACCGGTGCCTTAACAACCGTTATCTACCGGACCGAATAGCAACGTGGATTTTGGTGCCACTTAAATGCCTCCGCTTCTCTCGGATGCTCCTAAACGGACGTTAGAGGCAACCGAAACATCGCTGCACAGGACGCTAGTTAACACTACACTTGGCAGACTAAAATGACGAGACTTTTAGTCGACGAAAACTTGACTAACAAAAAAAAGATATGTGAATGACTAAATATGACTAAAACTAACAAGGACATTTGGCACAAGACTAAGACTAAATTAAAAATAGGTGCCAAAATGAACACTAATAAAGTGTCAAAAGGCTGAAGAAGAGCATATACAAAATCCATATATTGCATTTAAGAATTGCATTCATATTGGCACATTTAGGAAAATTTTTAAAATACCTACAGTACATTCTGGATTCCTGTTCATTTTAAAAATCCTTAATATCCATTTACTGAATGGTTGTGTTTGATTCACTTCTACCTACACTGTTGATGCTGCATTGCAGTGTTTGGTTTCTCAACCCATCTGGTGTAATCAGTGAAACAGGATGAGGAAATGCAAGACCACTGTGTCTGTGGTGTATTATGTGCACAGACTTTTCATCTGGAGGTTTTTGTGTGAAGACATTCATCAATGCAAAAAAAGGAGTGGAGGATGTGCAGCTTACTTTGTATCTCATTTCAGGCCTCATCATCATGGCCATTCGAGCATGCTGACTCAGAGGCCTCCTGTAGCCAACCGCTGACAAAGGCCTGGTCATCATCTGATGGTCACTGAAGCAGACACGCAGGGAATGAGACAGTGTATACAGGATTGTCTGGAAAACTAGATATTAATGTGTCACACAATGGAGCAATCAACTGTTCTGTCATTCTAGAGGAAATAACACTGTACTGAGTATTCTACAAATGCTACTTAAATATGTAAATATCGCTTTATATAAACTTGACCTTTATACTCAAATCACATTCCTTCTTGGGGTTTGGAAATGTAACCGCTGCAACAAAACACAGCCCACCCAGACAAAATAACAAGAAAATTCAAGGTTTGTTTGTCTGACAGCAGGATTATAGAAAAACTATTTGCCCGTTTTTTTGTTTTTAGGAAACTTGGGTGAAGCATGGACCAAGGAAGAACACTTTTACATGTTGGAGTGGATCCGAATCACTGGGCAGATACACAAATTATTTTTCTTTACTTTAATCAACATTGCGAGATAGGGCATTTGTACTGCATTCATGTGGTGTCGGAATAATCAGATAAATGATTTCCTGATCGTATTTCATGGCTCACTTGCTCCGTTTCCTTTGCTCTTGTCGGGGCCGGGCAAATACTGGAAACAGCCATCAACGTGTTTGGACGCTCTGAGCAATAAATCCACGTTGTTTCCACATTACGACTTATAGCTCATGAGTCCTCATTTCCTAAGCTGTTCTCCTTTATCAGGCTTTAATCAACGATTCATTCTTAGGATTTTATGTTAAGCCAAGTAATAAGATCAATATCTGGGTCAATAATAGGCAAACATCGGGGCATCTCTACAAAAATGTGTATGTAATGTGCAGTGTCCCCCTATCGATACCTACACACAACTTTGCCCACCTCCTTCCCTGTCCAATGGTGACCTTTTTAAACGGATGAAGCAATGAACAAATGGTGCAGGTTTGACTCCCCTGTTGGCCCTCCTCTATTATGTGTGATTTATGGTTCTAAGTTAAATCTACGCCGTGGCTACATGCGTAGGTACGTGGAGATACCGACCCTATGCCGTAGCCTGATGTGCATTTTTCGAAAAATGGAACTACACGTCGTGGCTCGATAGCGTAGCATTCCTCCCCCGACTTATTTCCTGGTTCTCCTTCTCCATAAACAACATGAAAACAAGCAGAGGGTTAACTTTTCCTGCTACAGATTTCCCACCGTGGTCAGAAAGCACAGGGGAGACACTTTGTTTCTCCCACTATGACTCTAGAGTGGCTACTCGCTCCAAAGCTAATCACCGTCACTCGCTCTACCACACACACACCGGCCCTGCTATTCTCTTTAAGAGACCGACGCGCACATCAACGCACAAGTATAAACTTCAGGCCACTTACGTAGGCTACGGCAAAAGCTCTGTGTGGAGCCTCCGCAGAACCATATATCACGCTTAAAACTTAACATCTTTGACAATACTGCTACAAATCATACTACATTCCACCTGTAAACAATTGATATAAACACAGTCATATTTAATTGATAATACAAGCTGTTCATTCTCTTTTTAAAAGCTTTTATGCAACACATATGCTCAAGTTGGAGCACCTCTAACCAGATGAAGAATGTACAAAAAAGTATGATGATTATTGGGATTATTCTGTATCTTACTCCTCTATACGTGTGATGGGCTTCGTTTTCCAGTATTCATCCTCGTCATCAAAGTAAGCCCTGTGGACTATTTTGTTCTTCTCCTCTAAGGGAATGAAGTTCTCGATGATCAGATGCCTGAAAGACCAACAAACAAGAAATTAGACAGAGGCAGTAACAGAGAGACAGACAGGTAGACAAACAGGCAGGACATGCAGGCAGGCAGGCAGGCAGAAAGATGAGACTGAACATATATACACAAAATGTGTGTTATTTATTACATTTAAGCATGAAAACTGTTTCACATTTATTAACACTTAAATATATTTAATAGGTAATAGGCTGAATAGAACTAAGGTCTGACTAGAAAGTAATGCTGTGTTCACACAAAGAAAAGCGGCTTTTTTGCCTTGCAGTTTGACTGCGGGATCATATTAAGATCGTTAACATGAACGTTTTTGTTTATTCACGATACATGCCCAAGACACGCCAGTGTCGATACCAACAGCCTGGCCTGGAACTTCATTATTATAGGGGCAAGGCCAAATGCCGATGGCAGCAAGGCCATCAAATAAAATAATGACTTTAATAATACATTTTAACTTCGCAGTCTTCTTGCAGTTTTCCCAGCGTTCTGCAATATGCAAATGGCCTTTAAGAGCATTTCTACGGCTAACTGTGGGAGTGGAAATTAAGCTCATGCTTGTGCGTCCAGATCCACAATGATTAAGATATATAAAACAGAACTAGGTGTACGTGTGGCTTTATAAATCTGACAAAAAGAATGCATATTTCTTTCTTTGTGTGTAGCCCACACAGGTTTAGTCGCTTTTGCATGGACTCTAATCACACCGTTTAAAAAGGTTTGCTTTGCGTTTGGTGTGAACGCACCATTAAATCGCAACATTACAACTTGAAAACCATTTTCTCCTTCATCTGCTTTATTAAGCATTATGTTCGCATGGAAAATCTGTAAGTGAAGAGCACATAGATCATTTTCATTGCCAATCCCTTTGCAAAAAGAATCGGCAAAGATCTTAATTATGACAGTGTTTAAGTCTGACAGCATGAAATCAGATGACGGTTGGACATCGTTACAGTTTATGTTCCCTTCTCTGGCAGAGCAGATGGTGTTCATAATAGATATAATATTGATTAATGTCTTTCTGCCAGGCCAACAGTATGATATGCAGGCTCCATACTTGAGTTTGAGGTCCCTGGTGAGCTCGTTCTGGGTCTGTTCCAGCTCCTGGCGCTCGTTGATGTGTGCCTCCTGGATGTCATGGATTTCTGCCTTCACTGCCTGCAGCTTGGCAAACAGCTAGAGGACAGAGGAGGAGAGAGGAAACCAGAGTTACCATAATGGAAATGACTTTCTGAAAATTGAGCCTTAGAATTTGGCTTAGACACCTGCCTGACTGTCATGAGGAATGATGGACTATTCTAATTCACAAAGACAATGACTTGAAATAGGCATGAGCTGGTTACCGGTTTCAAGGTATAACAGGGTTTGAAAAAGTCACAGTTTGAAAACCACTAAAATTTTCCATTATACCGTTTCTGTGATAGGAGGACAGTGTGTGTTAATAAAAAACATTGTATTTGTATAGTGTATGTATACATTCAATAATTATAAATGTTAAAGCTGTAATTGAGATACCACAATACTGTCAAACTATGGTATTTTTGCTGAAGGTTATCATACCGTCACAATCTTATACTGGCCCATGCCTAATTTGAAATATTATCTGACCTACTTACTTGCAAGGCATTTCATCAGCAGATAACCTCAGAAAACCTCACAAGTACTGAACATCAGGCTTTCAAAATTAAAAACTCTAAATTAAAAACAGGACTGCAAGCGCATGCAGAAATCAGCGTCTTGTGCCAGTGTGGATGGAGGACAGGAGAGTCAGCCATTAGATAGACTGCCTGAAGTTGCGGCTGCTACCTTTTTCAGCTTCTTGGTTTTGATGTCAACCTCCTGCTGCAGAGAACTGTAGGTCTCCTTCAGCTCCAGAGTCTCCTCGTCACGACTCTCCATCTGCTGCTGCATCTCTCGCTCTCGCCGTTTCTGGAAACACAGAAGCGCACAGTCTCAGATTTAAACCTCGGTTTTAATTTAAAGCTGTAATTCAAAGGAAGGTTGTCATGTGGTACACAGTTAAGATAGAAAACATGACGGTCACGGAAGGCTTGTATCATGTGGACGCGCCGACAGTGTTGTTGTAATTACTGAGAATAAAAAGGATGAGAAATAAAAGGATTATTTATTTGAGCTTGATAACAGCATGTTAGTCTAGAATGGTTTAACCCTGTTTGAAGAACAGGACCCAGGTGTACTGGTTACAAGCTTATTCCAGTTGGAGAAATCCACAACTGGAGGAAACGGATGTGATATCAACAATCTTGAAGGGTGGGGCACATAGAACAACCTACTCAACGTCAGCAAAACCAAGGAGGCAAAGACACACACTCACGTCCATGGTTCAAAATCTTTTTCATCCACCAGCCAAATGGCCAGTAAATGTTCAAATTTTACCAGCCACTCAATAGAGTACCATTGCTTTTTTGTGGCTGGTGAGTGAAGCAAATCTGCCAGCCACTTGCATATTTTTCCAGCATTTGGCTGGTGGATGGTGTTCATTTTGAATCCTGGAGCAAGTGGATAGTTTAAAATTCATGGGAATTGGGCCCGCGGATAGCTCAGTTGGTAGAGCGGTCACCCATATATAGAGGTTTACTCCTCGACGTAGTGGGCCCGGGTTTGACTCCGACCTGCGGCCCTTTGCTGCATGTCATTCCCCCTCTCTCTCCCCTTTCATGTCTTCAGCTGTCCTGTCAATAAAGGCCTAAAAATGCCCCAAAAATAATCTAAAAAAAAAAAGTTCATGGGAATCGGGGTAGGATCCAAACTGTGACTTGTGTGTACGATTACACCCCTATTTAAAAACTACTATCCTGTAACCACTGATCACATATTTGTGACCTCTAATTGAGAGTAAAGTACATTTTTCAGATGTTTGGTATACCTGTTCAGCGATTTCCTGCCTCTTCAGCTCCAGCATTTTCTGTTGCTCATTGGTGTGGTCCACAATGTTCTTCCCCCCTACTAGGAGCTTACTCTCCATCGCCTGGATTGAGAAGGGGAAAAAAAAGAAAGATGATGAAACCACTTCAAGTCGCATTGTGGAGAAAAACATTTGCAACTGAGTCGAATACAATACAATAAAAAATGTGATCTATTGACTTATGAAAAGATCTACTGACTTGTGAGTGCATTTGTTGAATCCAATGAAACAACATCTGAAATCAAATCAACCGGATATATACTGGATGTACAGGAACACACCAAGTGTGGCAAAATGTGCTTACTTTCACTTTGGCTGCAAGCATCTCTCCGGCGTCCTTCTCCCTCTTCAAATCTTCCATTTTCTTCTCTTTTTCTTTAAGCAGCCGAGCTTTCTCCTCAGCCACCAGACTATGATCCTCCATGATGGCCTTTCTCTCCCTCTCCAGCTTCTCCTGCTGCTCCCGCCAGTAATCCCCTTTGTCGTCCCCCTCTTCATCGTCGTCCTCCGTCTCTCCTTCCTCCAGATCCTCACCGTCGCTCCCTTCCCCGGCCCTCCTCCTCTGCCTCCTCCTTTTCTTCTTTCCCGAGCGCTTTTGCAGCTGTTCCTTCAGCCGCGCAATCTCCTCCTGAAACTCCCTGAGCAGGGCATCCTTGGGGTCCTCGTTGATACGTGGTTTGTTCTTGATGTTCTTCGCCCTGTTGGAATAGCGCAGCGTTGTCAAGGTCTCCTCCACGTTGTAGGATGCCGGGCCAATGTTGGCGACCATGACAGTGCGGGCGTTGCCCCCCAGAGAATCCTGCAGCAGACGGGTGAGTTTTGAATCTCGGTAGGGGATGTGGCTGCTCCTGCCGTCCACCAGAGCTGATATGACGTTCCCCAGAGCCGAAAGCGACAGATTGATCTTTGTGGCTTCTTTAAGCCTCTCCCCCTGAGCGCCGGTCTTGGTCTGCCTTTCACTGCCGGCTAAATCCACCAGGTTCAGTTTGCCGACTCTGATATGGTTCTCCCCGTCGACACCCAACTCACTGCACTCGACGGTGATGACAAAGATGGCGTGAGAACGGGAGCTGTGTTCATTCATGTTTGTGGCGCCCACTGAACGATTCTGGTTCCCCACATTCATGACGTGTTCGATCTCCCGCACACTCTTGGTGACGAATGACGAAAGGTCTTTAACGTACACACCCGTGTCAGGCCTCTCCCTGAGCTCCAGACGACGCGACTGGTCTTTGGAGAGCAAGTCTTTGATCTCCTCTTGGTAAATTTCTAGATATGATGCTCTCACCAGGTACTGTTGATTCTGTGACCGTGAAATGTGAGTGAAGACATGCTCAAAGGAGTTAGGGATCACCCCTCTCCTCTCTGGATCGTTTCTCACCCCCTCCATCGTGTATGTCTTCCCTGTACCGGTCTGCCCATAGGCAAAAATGGTCCCGTTGAACCCAAGTAGAACTGAATCCACCAGGGGCCTGAAGGTTTCATCATACAAATCTATTTGTTTGGAGTTCGAGTCGTAGACTGAATCATAAGTAAAGATTTTGGGAAGTTCGCTGGCTGAAGCCTCCCTGGGGTTCCTGACAATAATTTGGCCCAATTTGACATCAACAGAGACCACCCTTTCAAACTTGGCTGCCCGCTCTTTTTCATTCATAGGGCGACAACGGACCACCACCTTGACCGACTCCGAGCTCTTGCTCTTGGACATGTTGCAGAGGGAACGCCAACCCACACGGCTTGGCACTTTGTAGGCTCTGTCTTCCAAGTGCAGCTTCAGGAACAGTTAACCAATACAAGTGCCCACATCCGAAACTGTTGGAGAAGACACATTCAATGATCAGTACCAACCTTGATGACCTAATGACAACCTAATGACAGTCTTTGGCAATGATATAACGTTAGCTAGCTAACCTGACACTGACACCTGTACTGCAGTTCTATGTTCCGTGGACATGACAACTTCTTGTACGTGGAAACACTAACGTTAGTTAGTTAGCTAGTTAGCTACGTTAGCGAAATAAGATTTTTCCAGATGTCACAAAACACAACACGCCCCGAACGGTATAATTGGTCCAAATGAATAACCTCTTAATTATGTTACTTGCCAAAGATGAAGAGCAGAATGTAACGTTACACAGTAACTTACTTTTCTGTTAGCTACCAGTGCCACTACACCTATTTAGCTAACATTAACTTAGCTAGCTAACGTTACGTTAGGTAACCGGCAACTATAAAGTTCTAGCTAGGTTAACTACGATGGTCAACGTTGGAATTCCAGGTTATCAAGGGACAGCCGTTGTGAGCACTCTGCCAGCCATAGCATGTTGATAGACTGTGGTTTTATAGCTGCTTAGCTAGTTGATTAATCAGCTAACCAACGTTAGCTTATGTAAAATGCAGCCCATAACGAGAACTCAAGACCGGCCTAGCAACGACAAACACACTGGTAACCTAAGCTACAAGTCTGGTAACGTTAGCATTACCTGTCTAACGCTAGCAGCAACGGCAGATATCAATGAAACATATCGCCGTACAGAAATAAAAACATAACATACATTCACCCCATGCAATAAAAACACAGTTTCCCACCGGGAACAAATACATATCGTTAAAGATTTACCAGTTGGCCAACGTTAGCTAGCTAATCCAGAACTCCCACTCAGCCATTAGCCTTTGCTCATCCCCACACGGTCCCGGTTACGAAGTTGCCAGATTCAAGCACTATCCCCCAAAAAGGGACGTGGCGAAAACATTCACCCAATATAAATGGTGTAATTTTGAGCGAGAATATGTAACGTTTTAACTATTAAGTATATAGTCGCAAAAAACTTTAACTATGAATAACTAAGTGGCAAGCCAAATACATGCATTATGATTTAAGAATACAAATGCAACATACCCTAGCATATCTGGCAACCAACTCTCAACAAGCTTGACCAACATAGCTTAGTATATCAGCTGATTCAACTGTACTCACAGCTAAGCTTCCAGTCAGGGAGGGAAACACACTGAGGCTGCTGGTTTTAAAACATTAGTGTGCATCACTTTATTGGTGAAAAACATTATAGAAAACATTAGTCTTCAAAAACATTGCTTTCACACAGAGGGACACAATTAGCTTGCCACACACCCCCACTTGCATTTAATCAATTCAACCAGTGCAAATCAACTCTTTTGTCTCCCAAAAACATCCCTGAAACCTTAGTTCACATTCACTGAATAACAATACTGTCCCCACAACATTCACTACAGGGTTGCACACATTACAACATTTTTTGGTCATGGTAAATTGAGAGGTGGAAAGACTGTCTCTTTTTTCCTCCCTATAATTAGTATGTACAGGAGGATCAGTTACTGTGCTATCCTTGGAATGGAGGGCAGAGAGGAAAGGAAAGAGCAAGCTGGAAAAGACATGGAGGGATGGAAAGGTGGACAGAGAAAGAGAGAGAGAGAACATGATCACTGGCACTGCAGCCTTTCCCAGGGTTCACTAAGGTCACCAGGGGTCCTGCTTACATGTCTGGATTGTAAAACATGGTAGCAGCTACAGACTATGGCAGGAGTTAAGGAAATGTTTCCCTGATAGAAAGGAATACTGGCTTCAGTATAGTAAGCACAAGCGGCTAGAAGCCAAATCTTGAGCAGACAAACATACAAAAATAGTGTTTCTTGGTAGTAGTAGCTGCTGCATCATCATATTTTAAAAGCCCTTCCTCCTTTCTCACAGATTAAAACCCATTCTAAAAGAACCTGCCTTTACAAACCATCACGTCATATATAAATATTCACTGCCTTCCACATGCTCCCTCGCCTCTTCATGACCGTCCTCCAGCATCGACATCCAGGACACGACCGCGTGACTCTTGTGCTCAGAGTTCTTCTTTGTGATTTAATTTCCCAGGCTTGTCCATGCCAAAAAAGGAGGATGAAAGGCCATGGACGTCCCGCTCTCTCTTCACAAAGGCGGAAAAGGAGGAGACACAGTTGCCGATAAAGTGGTCAGCTCGGCCTAAGATGTACAGGTCCATTTGGGCCGAGTCTGGCTGGAGACTCACCACTTTCACCTGAAAAGCCGGAATGAAATACACAAATAAACAACCAGGTGGGGAAATACTATATTGCAACCAAGTGAGAGTATAAGTGTGAAAAACACTTTCCTGGCTAGTAAAATTTCCACTTCAAACAAATTACATATCGTTTACAGGAAGAGTTCTGGCTACTTCTGACTTCAGCTTATATGGGTTAAAGTGCATCTGTGAAGAATTAGCTAATTGTGCCAAAACCAAATTGTGCTACAGGCAAGCCAGTCAAAATGTAGCGAGTCAGTTGGGGTTACATTTAAGGTCCCACGTGACAGACACAAAAAGGTGCAGAATGTAAAGACCAAGTGAGTCATGACATACAGTACTTGTGAAGGCATCACAGAGGCTTTACAAACCCACCTTGCCCTTGAGGAGCTTTTCAATTTCCGTACTGTGGGATTCTGAGTCAGTGGCGATGTAGACAGAGCGGGCAAAGGTCTTCTTCACCCACAGCTTGACAGCCCTGCCGATCTCTGCCAGGTCAGGAAGGCACATGGTCATGGTGAGAGGCAAGGCTGTCTGGCGGTTGTAGCCGACACACTGAGGGGAGGCCATGAAGTGAGGCCCTGCATCGCCAGTCTTCAGCATTTTGCAGGCATTTTGCTGTAAGGGTGGATTAACAAAAAGATTTAGATGGGACTAGATGATGAATAGGAATAAAGACGGTGGCTGGCAGCCTCAGTGTTGTGCTCTCTAGCACTTTTTTCTGATTTTTTCTTTGTTCAGTTTTCAGCTTTCTCTCTCCACAGCATGACATCATGACTTCGCGTAAACATACATGCCCACTTTCTTAAGCCAAGTGGCGTGTTATCTGTACGCATTTTGAGCTATCCGAGTGTATGTCTACGCTGTATACAGCGGATGTAAACAGACTAGCCACTTGGCGTGTTATCGCGAGAAGAAAGCTACGGTTGGGTTTAGAAAATGTGACACGCAGGTTGGGTTTAGGAAAAGAAGAACCGGCTGGGTTTAGTAAAAGCAGAATGCGACGGTTGACTTTAGGAGACGTGGCATGCGGGACATGAAAGGAAACGTGACACGCGGGACACAATCCCCGGTCTCCTGGGTGAAAGTCCTGTGTTTGACCCATCCACCCCCCCGACCAATCTCCCTACGCGGATTTTTGCACTTTCATGCTACTCGCTACGGCGTATATTCACACGCAATCGCAAGGTAATGTAAGTCAATGGAGGCCAAACGGCAGTGATAAACACACTAAAAAGCGAGTTTGCGTCTTGATAACACGCCAATAATGGCATACGAATTGCCGTGTCAAACATACGCCACTTCATGAGATCAGTCCGCTCTCCAAATACATTTACCAGGGAGGAACTTTAACACAAAGTTCTACGGAGCTTTTAGTTACAGGAGCAGCAGCTCTCTATGGGATTTGCCGCAGACCACGATGGGGCAAGCGAGCCGGGCATTTCAAACTGCGCTCCTTTGTCATTTTTCCAGATCCGCTGACCTGTACTTCACCAAAACCTGGCTTGGTGAGCACATCCTGCATAGTAAACTACATCTGCCGGGCTCCCAACTCATCCGAGTGGATCACGCAACTACTGCTTCTACATAAACAAAGGCTGGTGTACAGATGTCGCGGTGCTGATATGGTTATGCAGTCATTTTCATTGACTGTAAACCTGTCTATTCACTGCTGGAGTTTTCTTCCTTTATTCTGGTCGGTGTTTAAATCCCACCTCAGGCCTGTCATTATATCCACATTACTGATGATTATTTGTCAAAAATCTCATTGTGTGGGCACCCGGATAGCTCAGTTGGTAGAGCGGGCGCCCATATATAGAGGTTTACTCCTCAACGCAGCGGGCCCGGGTTCAGCTCCGACCTGCGGCCCTTTGCTGCATGTCATTCCCTCTCTCTCCCCCCTTTAATTTCGTCAGCTGTCCTATCAATAAAGGCCTAAAATTGCCCAAAAAATAATCTTAAAAAAAAAAAAAAAAAAAAATACCCTGTGTACGCGTGGACTAGGCCAGAGTGATTGTGCTGATTTTGTTCCTTGGCGAAAACAGAAATGTGATGTCTGAGATATCTGTGTGTGAACAGATGCGCGATTGCCTGTATGCGAGTATACAAGTAAATGTGAAAAACCCAAGCTCTTAAGTTGTGAAGAATGTCTCACCCAGTCACTGCCAATCCTCAAGTGAATGGCAACGTACGGCCTGGTCAGCAGGGTAGCAATGTGCTCCTCTCCCTCCTTTACCATCTTGTCTGACCACAACACGTAGCGCTGCAGGCCCACGTGCTCCTCTATCACTGGGAACTGGGCCGGAGCCCCCGGCAGTGCCAGCACAGGGTGCTCAGAGGGAGGAAACCTTTTCAAAACAGGGGAAGCATGAGGAGAAGCTACCTGTTAACCACAAAAACTTAAGAAAATGCATCAAAGATTTTCAAAAAAGTACAAAAAAAAAATTTGGAAGCGGGAATGGAAAGCAGAGACATATACAGCGACGTTAATGTTCTTAGAAGGTTGGTCAGTTGAACCAACTTCAGAACTAGAACTAGGTTTGCGCTGGTGGAAAGGGGGTATCAGTCAATTATAATGTTAAGGCTAGCAATGTTGCTTATGAAGATGTGGTTTTCTTTATGTTTTGTCTCATCTCTAATAATCCTAAATGTGTCTACATTAGAGTGGGGCTACTGAACATGTACTCACTTCTTCATCCACTGAGGTTGGTGGTAGGAACTAAAAGAAATACCACCAAACAAGACAGACTTGTCAAACTCCACACCGACGTAGTCCCAGAACGGACCAAATGGGTTCCCATCCTAAAAAATAAATCAGAACCATCTGTCCATATCAGAGCCATTAAACTGTAACAGTTGTGTCATAGTTATGAATGTAGGTCTATGGGCCACCAGAGGGCAGCATTTCACCCTCACCTGTTTCAATTGCAATCACCATCATTTATTGACGAAGAGGCTGAGGGCCCTATTTTAACGATCTAAGTGCACGGCGTGAAGCGCCTGGCGCAGGTGCGTTTAGGGCGTGTCCAAATTCATTTTTGATAGTTTGAGGGCGGAAAAAAGGGTCTGTGCGCTGGGCGCATGGTTCAAAAGGGTTGTACTCTTAATTAATCACAGGTGTGTTTTGGGTGTAACAAGGGTTCATACACATTTTAACCAATACCTTTCCATGACTTTTTGGCAAATTTCCATGACTATGTATTCCTGAAAATGTCAGTCGACATTATACAATAAGAATAAAAATCTGTGTTAAAGTTTACCCTCAGAGGTTTAACAATAAAACGAATGACAATTTATGCGGTTCATAGTGGGATTCGTAATATCGCTCCCTGAATAGAACATTGAGGTTAGGACGACGTGAAATACATTTATTAATCACATATTATTATGCTGTGTTAAAACAACAATTCCATGACTTTTCCAAAACTTTCTGGGTCTTTTTAGGTTTCCAAAACCTTTCCAGGCCTGGAATTTGCATTTTTAAATTCCATAACTTTTACAGTTTTTTTCAAAACGTATGAACCCTGTGTAACATCCAATAAACCAGAGTGTCATCTCCCATTCCCTTTAAAAGCCAGGCGCCTTTGTAAGTTGTCGCATTGCTATTATGATGGCAGATTTGCGTCGTAATATTTTTATTTGTATTCTTTTGCATGTTTGTGTGCTGCTGCGCGTCCCTGTGTGTGTAACAAGCATAGTGTGCACGCGCTGTGCGCGAGCCTAGGCGCATTTTACTAATGTGCTGTTAAAATAACAATGACTTTGGACCCGTTTTTGTTGGTCAATGGCGTGATCACTTCCCGCTGCCTCAAGATAGCAATACACCTGAATGCACCTGAACACACCTCCCTGGAAGACCAGCACGCCCATGGGCGCACAGATGCATTTGTTATTTAAACGACGGGGGCGCTGGACAGGGAATTGACTACTGCGTCGGTCTTAAACTAGCAAAGACACTTGCGTCGGGCTTTGCGCGATAGGGCCTGGAGTCTCTATCTGCTTTCAAAGAAAGCTCACTTATGCTTCGTTGAAAATAACAAACCATACAGGGTTTCTGCAGGTTTCCCCAAGTCAAATTTAAGACTTTTTAAGACCTTTTTGAGACCATTATGAATGAAATTTAAGACCTATATCACACAAAAAAAAAAAAAAACATTCTAAAGTGCCGCGGGAGCATTTCAATGAGCATTAGAGGCAGCGTTGAAAAACCGGTTTGAAATCATTTAAGACCTACAACACAATACTTCAGCGAATTAAAGACATTAATGTTGACTTTTTAAGAACCCGCAGAAACCCTGTTACTATTTCAAATCTTGTAGAAGAGAGAATTTATACATAAGTAGACAATCTGAAAGCAGCAACCAATATCATCAGATAATCCTACTTCATTGTAGCTACCTGACACTAATCACTTAAATAATCTACTCCACTGGACTCGCACCTTCATGGGGCAGGACTTCTTGTCTGCACTCCGCTGTGCAGCAGTCTCGAAGCAGTAGGCTGTCCTTTGTTTGGAAGGCCAGTATTTGGGAGCCAGCTTCTCCATGAAGTCCTCCAAACTGACCACTCGGTGGTAGGCAGACAAGGCCTCCAGTTGGAATAACTCACTGTAGGGAACGTGGACCTGAATAGAACCAAAAAGAACGGAAAAAACAGCACGGTCCACTTCAGGTTTAAAGGATAAGACTGGTGATAAGATTCAATTTTTTGTTATTGTCAACATATCCCAAATAGGGCTGAGCAATATATTGATAATATATCGATATATGTGGCTAGATATCGTCTTATATTTTGTATATTGTAATAAGTGTTGTCTTTTCCTCGTTTTTAAGGCTATATTACAGTAAAGTGATGTCTTTTTCTGAACTTACCAGACTGTTCTAGCAGTTTTATTATTTGCCTTTACCCATTTAGTCATTATATCCACATTACTGATGATTATTTATCACAAATGTAAATATTTTGTGAAAGCACCAATAGTCATCCCTACAATATAGCAGCTATATCGACATCGACTTTTGGGCAAAAATATTGTGATATTCAATTTTCTCCATGTAATAAAGGAGCAGCTCTAATCCCAAAACAACACTGAATGGAAAGCGCCTCTTGTATGTTGGGAGAGAGGGCTCCCATGTTCACCTGGACGCATATGCTCCTTTATTACGTTCACTCATGACATCTATTATCATAATCTTTCCAAAACAGTCTGTTCTTCATTTGCACTTTTCAGTAAGGCTGCCCCGATCCGATACAGATATCATGCCGATATGTACAATGGGGCGGTCTATTCAATACAATTCTTTATTTATATACTATAAACATTATATATTGGAATTCAATTCCTGTTTGAGTTTTGACCAATCTGTTGCTGCATTTAAAAGGTTTACGCTTGAATTGTAATTCCCGTTAATGTCAAAGATTTTTACCAAGTTGCTGGTGCACGATTTATTATAAACAGTAAATGTGTATAATACTGCATCTTACTATATCAACTTTATATATATATATATATATATACAGTGGGGGAAATAAGTATTTGACCCCTTGCTGATTTTGCAGGTTTGCCCACTTACAAAGAATGCAAAAATCTACAATTTTAATCATATGTACATTCTAACAGTGAAAGACAGAATCCCAAAGAAAATTCCAGAAAATCACATCATATGAATTTATTAAAATTGATAACCATCTGATGAGGAAGTATTCTGGCTCCTACAAGCCAGTTAGTCTTTCTTTAAGACACAGCCCCAATCCGAACCAATTATCTACATCAAATACACCTGCCTCACCTCGTTACCTGTATAAAAGACACCTGTCAACACCCAAACAACCAGCATCCAACATCACCACCATGGGTAAGACCAAAGAGCTTTCTACGGACATCAGGGACAAGATTGTTGATCTGCACAAGGCTGGGATGGGCTACAAGAGAATCGGAAAGCAACTTGGAGAGAAAAGATCAACTGTCGGTGCAGTTATCAGGAAATGGAAGAAGCACCACACCACCGCCAACCTCCCTCGGTCTGGGCCTCCACACAAGATCTTGCCTCGTGGGGTGTCCCTGATCATGCGAACGGTGAGGAATCATCCCAAAACCACAAGGGGGAACTGATGAATCAACTGAAGGCAGCTGGGACCACAGTTACAAAAAAGCGGTTGGTAACACACTACGCCGTCATGGATTGAAATCCTGCAGCGCACGCAAGGTCCCCCTGCTCAAGAAGAAACATGTACAGGCCCGCATGAAGTTCGCCATTCACCACCTGGACGACTCAGAAGAGGCCTGGAAGAAGGTGATGTGGTCAGATGAGACCAAAATAGAACTTTTGGCCTCAACTCAACTCGTCGTGTTTGGAGGGCAAAGAACACCGAGTACAACCCAAAGAACACCATCCCCACCGTCAAGCATGGTGGTGCCAACATCATGCTTTGGGGTGCTTTTCAGAACAAGGGGACGGGACAACTCCATCATTGCGGGGAGGATGGGACGGGCCATGTATCGTGGAATTCTGGACCGACATCTCCTTCCCTCAGTGAGAGAGCTGAAGATGGTCGGGGATGGGTGTTTCAGCACGACAACGACCCTAAGCACACCGCCAAAGCAACAAAAGAGTGGCTGAAGAAGAAGCACATCAAGGTTCTGGAGTGGCCTAGCCAGTCTTCAGACCTGAATCCGATTGAAAATCTTTGGAGGGAGCTTAAAATTCGAGTTGCAGGGCGACAACCTCGGAACCTGAATGATTTGGAGGCTGTCTGCAGGGGAGGTGGGCCAACATCCCTGCCGAAATGTGCACAAACCTTGTCACCAACTACAAAAACCGTTTGACATCTGTGCTGGCCAATAATGGCTTTTCTACAAAATATTAACATGCTGTTTGTCCAGGGGGTCAAATACTTGTTTTTCCTCATCAGATGGTTATCAATTTTAATAAATTCATATGATGTGATTTTCTGGAATTTTCTTTGGGATTCTGTCTTTCACTGTTAGAATGTACATATGATTAAAATTGTAGATTTTTGCATTCTTTGTAAGTGGGCAAACCTGCAAAATCAGCAAGGGGTCAAAAACTTATTTCCCCCACTGTATATATATATATATATATATATATATATATATATATATATATATGCCCATGCACAGTACATTAGTGGACACTATCATTGGACTGTGTTTATTCAATACATATTAGAGTTGATGTTATGGTTTTACCTTTAGTCTCTATTCTCAGTCTTTGTTATTCTAATTCATATTACTTCTGATTTTGTTTCTTACCTACCTCACTTCTTTCTGATTTATTTGACTTGGCTGCTGCAACACTGATATTTCCCTTATTATTTAATTAAGTACTAAGAATTAATCACGTACATCTGTGTGGTTGCAGTCGGGGACAGGTTGTCAGTGTCTGTTGCTCAGAGTTCACTGGCTGTACTCACATTGGTGTAAGGGTGTGTGTGGTGTCGGTACACTATCCAGGGAGGGACTGCCAGGGTTCGGTTCAACATCTTTGCAAAGGCCAGAGATCCCAGGAAGTGATCTGCCTGGTTTCCAAAGCGACCTGAACAATAACATTGGGCCCTTTATAATCTCATGTTCAACAGCAAACTTAATAATGCTTCTCATGACAAGAAAATGGAAACTTAAAAGAGACTGGAGGGGATGTTTACCTCCAAATACCATGCGCTATATGATCTCTAATATAATATAGAATATGAAGCAGATGCTAAGAAGGGTTGAATCTATCCTGTCAGATAATACTCATCCCTTACAGGCTGAATTTCAGATGTTGCCATCTGGATCACGCTTTAAACTCCCAAAACTCAGAACCAACAGATATAAACACTCTTTTGTACCTGTAGCCATTCTATTTCTTAATTCCATAAAGAACCATAGATAACTTACTGACCTACTATTTATTGATTGTTTCCGGTTTTTAACTATGCCTGCAAGGTAGGCAATCTCTGTATTGTGTGTGGTTTGTAATATACTATCAGCTGCACAACAAATTGCCCCATTGGGGGACAATAAAGTAACTTGAACTTGAATATATCTTCGGAGTGATTTGCTAACAGAACAGCAACCGCTGCAGTCATTATCGTTACACCTCCAGTTGTCAAAAGCTCCACTCCGTTAGCTGCTAACTAGCCATTGGTGCATCTTCTCTTGCGGTTAAGTAACATAAAACTAGCAGAGTTTGACATAGGTTTGGGTTCATATTTAGGCGATATGTGCTTTAGCCGATATAACACACCGCCCTCATCTTAGGAATGAGTGAAAGTTTTGGACTCGCTAGCTTTGCTCTTCTCAAACTACGGAATGCAAAACATCCACGTATCAGCTACAAAGAATTAATTACCCATGCACGGGCAGTACAGAATGTAGCCATTCTGATCCCACTTCAGTTCTTCGGCAAAAGTCCAACAAGTTTGGAGTAGAAGTGACAAAAACCAACACGTCAATGTAAGAGCATAACATGCTTTTTGTTTAGCCGCCATTGTGGTTCATTTTATATCCCAGAATGCACCGGTTTTTAAGTCGGCTTCTTCTTTGGCTTTATTGAGAAATTCAAACGCGCATCAAACACGTCTGCTGCCACCTAGTGAACCGGAGGTGGTAGCGCGACATTGCATCTATGGTTAAAACTAGTGCCCTTTATATAGAGAGTGTGGCGAACTAGGCTGTATATAAAGTGCGCTAGTTAAAACAACCCTGAACACAAAAAATGTGTTATTATTACCTCAGCTCGTGTTATTATTATTTATTCACACTGTTTGTTCAGCTATCTGCTGCTTTACACTCCCTCTTTATGTCACAGGTTTTACAGAGTTTGTCATTCAGAACATACAAACAGCGCAACTACAACTCAACTTTATTCATATAGCACTTGTCATACACACATGCAGCCCAAAGTGCTTCGCATAGCAATATTAAAAACAACAAAGACAAACATAAAACATTAAAACAAAACAAAGAACAATAAATACAATTTTTGCAAGACTAAAAATGACAAAAATAAAGCTAAAGAACAGAGTAATTAAAAGAATAATTTCCAGAATGACCAGAATTGCCAAGTTTTTTTTTTTTTTACATTTGCATAAGCTCTAGTTGAAACAGAACGGTATTTTAAAGTCTCTCAAAACCTGGTTTCAAGTCTTAGATATTTGTCACCAAATATGCAACAATGAAAGTTAAAATTATTGGGTATTATTTATTAGGCGTTCTCAAAAACGGAACTGTGGTAAGCACGGCCTGGTAATCAGACTGCATTGGCATTTTCTTTCACTTCATGTTATTAACTTGTTGTTGATCTCATTCACTGAACCACTGAAATCTGAGATGTGGGCGGCGACTCACGTCTGTCATCTAATTTTGATTCAAATATTGTTAAATTCTGATTTGTACAAATAAAGAAATGTGTGACATCTACTATTTCTTACTGAGTCATGCCCACTTTAAACCAGTGAAAGACACTATCGATTACTAAAGACAACCTTGTACAATTTGTGAAGTTTCAATCCAAACTGAGACGTGAACCATTGTTAACCTGACACAGTTCTTGCAAAATGAGGATGTGAGATCACAAGTCATTTTTTTCCTCCCTGACATAAGGTGTTCATTTATTTTCTGCAACCTGACAGAAATAAATCCCGACACTTTACCTTTCCAGTCGTTAGCATTCCTGACAATTGAGACATGTGAAAGCATTTACAGTAATTAAGGCATTGAAAGCATTGTATATACATTAAAGTGATCATATTATGCTCATTTTCAGGTTCATAGTTGTATTTAGAGGTTATATCAGAATAGGTTTACGTGGTTTAATTTTCAAAAAACACCATATTTTTGTTGTACTGCACATTGAAGCTGCTCCTCTTTTCACCCTGTGTGTTGAGCTATCTGTTTTAGCTACAGAGTGAAGCATCACACTTCTGTTTCAATCTTTGTTGGGAGTCGCACATGCGCAGTAAATAGGTAAGGACTACTAGCCAGTCAGAAGCAGAGTATGAGGGCGTGCCACCCTAGCAGCATTATAACGTGTGTTACAAAGTGACGCACGTTTGTCTCTGAAGTAAAGGCTGGACTACAACAGAGCTGTTTGGAGCAGTTTGAGAACAGTGTTTTCTGTTGGAGATGGTAAGTCCCTTTGGGGTGGACTTTTGGACTTTTTCACTATAACCTGCACAAAAAAGATATACAACACAATAAAGGAAATGGAAAAAGCCAAAAAGCATAATATGAGCACTTTACTCATTCAGTGGACTTGACAGCTCAAAGCTTAACATTTTTTTGCCAATGCCACCTAAACATCAGTTGAAACGAACAGTTGAATGTGATGTTCCAGGGCGTAGTTTATGTTTCAACGTTTGGGGGGTGGGCACTAATAACTAATAACCACGGGTGCTGGGTTTCCTGCATTCTGGTGGATTTTTTATGCAACAATTTACGTGCATATGTCTTTATTTATGTGAAGGAAATGATTATTCTCCTGTATTGTTCAAAACGTTTTGCATATTCAAAACATCACATGTGTTTCTGGATGTTTTTTTTTTTTTTAGGAATCACGTACTGTACATCTAAACAGTCTACAAGAGATCTATAAGAGAATGAGACATTGTTAAAGCCATAAGCTCCTATAAGGTTCCATCTACTGTACATAAAAGACACTTAAAATCACAAGAAATCACGTCTTTACTTTTCACGCTCCTGTTGTGTTCTTTAACGCCCCAATGAAGCATAAGTAGACACACTTCTTGTTTTCCGTGCATGTTTTAAGCCCCTGGGCCCTGAAGGGTTATTTTTTTTTCGTGTTTTCGGGAGTGGGTTGTCTTTCATATTGTTTTAGGTCGACAAATCCATCTATTCTCTGATGTCAGAGCAACAACATTCCCTTTAAACTCTTCAGAAATGAGTAATGATGGGTGTCAGCATATTTGGAAGAGAAGAAAAGAAGCACAAAAACTGATTCATCGTGTGCTTATTCTCTTCTCATCAGTCCTGCAGATTGGCAAACAAAGCGGCCACGCAAAGTTCACATTGCAGAAAAAAACAGAAAAATAATTGCATTTAGACCGTCCTGCTTTGCCTCTGTTTTCCCTGGTTGGAAATCAGATGGAGCCAATCAGTGCTATGTCCAGTGATAAAGAAACAGCCTTCCCAGAGCTCTGTCTTTACAGGCTCTTCATCAGATGTTCACATGTGTGCTCAACATGCCCAAAGCCAGTGTGCCGCATGGCAACATGTGGCCTGGGTGCGGTCTCAAAACTTTTGTTAAATCTGTGGACTCTCTGCCAGCCTGCCTTGTTTGACTGAATCAGCTGATAATTGCTTAAACATGTCACATTAAAGAGATCATTGTGTCCTGTTGAGAGGCTGAGTGATACAGCTGATACAATCTGCATACAATTTGTTGTTCATTATTACTCCAAGGACAACTGAATGTATGCAATTCAATAGTGATAATATACTATTACAATATGACAAATAACACATGTGGCCAAAAACACCAAACAATGTTCTTAATAAGAGCTTAAGAGTTTTAAAACCAACTTTTTGTTTTGCGTGCCATTTCTTCACAATGAGCCGTTTGAGATGTTTTCTACTTGGGCCTTTGCTTTGAAGGGTACTTAATCCCTCCACATCCTCCAGTTCAGCCAACCCGGTCCAACGTATTCTCTCTTTGTGTTCAATCACTCTCGTTTTTTTCTTTTCTCTGATGCTCGACAGCTGGCTGTTCTTTCCCTCTTTTCCTGTGTCGTTCTCTGTGTCTGCTCCTCCCCCCATCGCCTTGAACACACACTGTTTTTCATTGTTAGAGATGACAGCAATGATAACAATGCAAAGAACCACAACTCACAGCCTGGGTGTAGAGAGAAGAGAGACAGAGAGAAGAGAGACTTCCTTCAGGTGAACAACTGGCATGGATCCCAACAACGTAACGAAACACAAAGATGCACACCTTACTTTTACGCCATTTCTTCCCGTTGTTATCGGTTATCAGAATCAGAAAGGAGTTTATTGCCGCACTAGTGACCCTAGGTGCTAAGTGCCAATTGTGCATACACAAAACAGTCCAGGCACACAGGAATTATTGTGCAAGCTCTTTGAGTCAAGTAAAAAAGAGTTAAGGGCAAAGAAAAGCACACCGACTAAAATAGAAAAAAATATTATACAAGGTAAATGAAATTAAATAAAATAAGACAAAAAAAAACTTAGATACTATACAAAAGAGTGCAAAAAATGTAATAAATTATGAATACTGAAACTGGAATATGAGTACTACTGTGAGCCAGTAGCTTGTAAACATAGAGTAGAAGTAATAGATATGTATAAACACTAAGGGTAATGGGTCTATGACAACTATGGGGGATATTGCGTTTGCCACGAGAGTAAATATTGCAAATATTGCACCGTAGAGTGAAGTAGTGAGGATTGTTGCATTATTATCACAGTGAATTGTTCTGTGTTTGATATTGTTTTTGCCATCAGTCTGAATGTGGCAGGGAAACAACTGTTATAGAACAGTGATAGGTGCATACAGACACAAACAAACATATTAAACATATAATAACAAATAAACAATAAATACAGACACAAACAACATATATATATATATATATATATATATATATATATATATATATATATATATATATATATATATATATAAGCATGCATGGAGTCTGATCTGGTAAATGATCAAATTTATTTAATTTAATATTTATTTGATAGGGACAGTGCATATTAAAAAACATTTCTATAAGTACGCCAGAATCAGCCAAGAGGCTATAGTTTTCATCCCTGGCTAGATGTTACAACAGGCTCCCTGAAAAGCAATGATAGGCATCCTAACACGAGCATAACATTAAATACAAACATAAATACATGTGCACTAGATAAAATCACATGACATTCTTGTCTTGTATACAACAACTAAAATCACATTTCATTGTGACTTTCATTGCAACTTAATCAATATATATGGTACGTTTTGTTAATATACAGGATGAGATTGTACATTTTGTTTTTATGTATCGCTGACTCTGAATCTGTGTTCTAACAGTTAAATTTTTTTTGGAGACTACACGTTCCTCAGACACGTAACACTTTACTCTAGGAAGCTGCAGAGGAAGTAGGTGACGTTTGCATGTCATTATACCATCGACAGATGAGTATATGTCACTCACGTTTCCCCTTTCTCGCTCTCTGTGTCTCAACCTCTGCCTCTTTCTTACTTGCCGCTGGTGCAGAATAACAGGCCTGTATTCTTGCCTGTGGCCTTTCGGAAGAGGGAAATAAGGTAGTCAACCTCAAACAGCCCGCCTCCTGTTGACCTTTCTGTTGTTACCCACAACCTGGCTTTCAATTTAGCTGAAGGCTGGAACTATAGCATGGGTGGTGTAATTTCCCAGGTTCAGCACGATATGTAATAGTTAATCCACTTAAGCTGCAGTTTCTTCACCAAATAGGCCTATGAAAGACAAAATAAAGGTCACTCTTTCCGGCTCTTTTAAATTATTCAAATGTATTTGAGGTGTTGAGAAAACTGCATACATTCTGTAGATTCTGTTTAGTTTTTTCGACTGAATCTGACATGAAACTAACAGAAAAGTAACAAAACTCTGTTGACAAAAATGCCTGTTTTAAGCTTTTCAGCAACGATTCCCCTGTAAGGGAATATTCTAATAGTAATATTCTAAAAGGTGACTTTAAAGCTTTAGTGCGTAACTTTTTGATATTAATGAACGTCCGTTACATCCAAGCCGTTGCCAAATGAGTTGCTACAAAGCTAATTAAGACTATCAGCTCCACACAACTCTCTCTGGATTTCTCAGTATGGCTACGTTCCGAAGATTGTTTCCTCCGGTGACTATCCCGCGCAGAAACTCGAGTGAAGATAATTACCTCTTCCGAAGAGTCCATCATGTTTTTTTAATCCTCCGTGTCCTCCTTGGCTACTAGCAACTGTGTGGAGGAGGGGGTGCGCGATCACGGAAGGCTTGTATCATGTGGACGCGCCGACAGTGTTGTTGTCATTACTTAGAATTTCTCATGGGGGCGACAGAAACTACGCACTATAGGTGCCTAAGCGACGAGGAAAATAAATAATGTAATATAAAAGTAACACAAAAGTTACAGAACTCATTCATGCTCTAAAGATTTATTCAGATTCAGGGGTGTGAAAAATTAGTCAAAATTACCAAAACTCTGTTGACAAAATGCCTATTTTTAGTTTTAGTCTAGCTATAGGATCCCACTGTGGAAGCAGCATCAGTTAGTGATTGAATAAAACATCAAACTAACAAATGGGTAACAACATTTAGCTGTGAAGATTGACTTTGATTACTCTTTTGATTACTTATTTGTAGCTTCCCTTTCAGCAAGGATCACCTTTGGAAGCGGTGTGCCCTAGTGATGTAGATAAAACCTGAACGTAAAAAAAGGAACCATACCTAATTTGGCTCTAAATATTTATTTAGGCTACATTTAGAGGTGTTCACAAAATAGCCCAAACTAAAAAAAGTCTGTTGACCTAATGCCTATTTATATTTTTCCTGTTTGGCTGCTGTGTACCTGAGTGACATGGGTACAAACTGGATTGGACAATTTTTTTTTAAATCTAACATTAAAGTGACAAAAAAAAACTAATTTTAGTTCTAAAAATGTCAGTGTTTTCCTTAGGTTTGTGGAAGACATAGGTGCACTTATTTGGTGAGAGGGTTTAGGGGGCCTCCATCAAGCTAAATGTTACACTTTTTAATAAAAAAAAAAGCTATCTCACATCATTTTGGACCATTATTATTACCATATGTGTGTCTAAAATGTTGGAAAAGCTAAAGAAGTTGATCTCGCCCCCAACCGGCACCGTCAAGAGCCTGGTCTGTCCGAGGTTTTTCCCTAAAAGGAAGTTTTCCTCACCACTGTCGCACTATATGCTTGCTCTTGGGGGAATTACTTGAATTGTTGGGTCTTTGTAAATTGTAGAGTGTGGTCTGGACCTACTCTTTCTGTAAAGTGTCTTGAGATAACTCTTGTTATGATTTGATACTATAAATAAAATCGAATTGAATTGAGTGTTTAGTGTATGCACAAATGGCAAAAAAAAAATCTTTAAGTATTTGATAACATTTATACAGCTTATACACCTAAGCCTTATAATGAAAGGGAAAACCCTGGATGTAATTAGATGCGTTAACAAAACTATAGCCAAAACTCTTGTTTTGAACTTGGATCCCCCGTTACTGCAGAGTGATGTGATGATGTGACGTGGATGAGTCCTGCAACGGGACACTTAGTGTTCCACCCATCCACCTTATCAACCTGCTGCAGACCACTGGGGGTCGGCTGTCTGGGACCTGATACGCCATCGCATCACAGAAAAGTCACTCTCAGCTGAGATAGACTTCGCCGTGCACCTTCTATCACACACCAGATGCTCAATGGTTAAATCATATGTATACACGAGGGGATCATGAGCTATCTTTCAGTGTAACACTGCCAGTGGTGGAAGAAGTATTCAGATGCTTTGTAAAAGTACTAACATCACACTGTAAAAATACTCTGTTACGCCAAACAACAACACAACAGCACTATTAAGTGAAAGTCCTGCATTGAAAATGTTACTTAAGTAAAAGTATGGAAGTATCATCAGGAAAATGTACTTAAGGCTACATTGTGTAAGAATTTCTCCCATCTAGCGCTGAAACTGGATATGACAAGCAACTGAATATTACTTTCTATCCCTTCCTCCTACGGTGGCCGAACCCAAAATTATGTCTCTCCATCGTTTACACGCAGCTGTTCTAGCCACTCCAATATTAACTTTGGTCTTGTTGCTTTGCCTGTCGCGTTGTCATTTTAATTTTTCTTTTTCGCTTCCCTGGGCGAGTAATCTCCCCCTGGCATTCTTCACGGTGCCAATAGGTGTTAGAGGGCGAAATGCGGAGGTACGTCCCTCTTTGGCTAATGTATTTTAAAGATGGAGGCGCCACATGGCGGCCGTCATTCAAGCAAGTCGCTCTTATGTATTCTGAATAATTCTGAATGGCAGATTCTATGCGTACAAGAATACTTTGATTAGTTGGTGGAAGTAATTACACATGAATGAGATATTTGTGAAAGAACACATTTTTTTGTTGTTGCTAAGAATCAACTCAAAACATTACAGAACGTAGGTTTAAAGTATTAAAAGTAAAAGTGAAATGTTTCTCACTGAAATGTAGCAGAGTAGAAGTACAAAGTAGCACGAAAAGAAAAGAATCAAGTAAAGTACAAGTACCTCAAATTTGTAAGTACAGTACAGTACTTGAGTAAATGTACTTACCAGTAATTACATTCCACCACCGAACACTGCTCTGTGTTCGACACCATCTTAGCAGGTATTCACATGTTGTGTTTTGATACCAGTGTCAGAAAAGCCTATGATACTGCCTATCGCTGTGCAGGGATAGTATAGTAGTCTATACAGCTGTTAAAAAAATTGCAACATGTGGCTGGGTTAGCTCAGTTGGTAGAGCAGGCGCACATATATAGAGGTTCACTCCTTGACACAGTGGCCGAGGGTTTGACTCCGACCTGAGGACCTTTGTTGCATGTCATTCCCACTCTCTCTCCCCCTTTGTGTCTTCATTTGTCCTGAGGAAATAAAGGCCTAAAATGCCCCCAAAAAATAATCTTTAAAAAATATAACATGTATGTGTTTTTTTACACACTGGTAACGGATTGGTACTCGGTATCGGACGATACACAAGTTCAGCTATCGGCATCGGTATCAGGAAGCAAAAAATGGTTTTGGACCATCTCTAGTTTTGAGCAATAATCATATTTTGTTTTTGGTGTGAGAGGTGGATTTTAATAAAACCTATAAATGTACTTGCGCTTCTAGACAGTTGTGGTTGAATTATGCCCAAATATTAGGGGTGTAAATCACACATTCTGTCACAATACGATATTATGTTGATTCTTTGGACAAAGATACACTATTGACTGATATCCCAAAGTCTGCAATACAATTTTGATTTGATTTAATTCAGGGGCCTGTGATCAAAATGAGATGATACATAAGCCTGTTTAACAATCAGTTACATTTACTGTATTTACAAAAAGCAACAAAATTAAAATTTGATGACTTTTTTTAATTTATTTTTTAAGATAACTTTTTGGGCATTTTAGGCCTTTATTTGTATAGGACAGCTTAGACTTGAAATAGGAGAGAGAGGGGGGAACGACATGCAGCAAAGGGCCGCACTACGTTGAGGAGTAAACCTCTATATATGGGCGCCCGCTCTGTACCAGGTGAGCTACCCAGGCGCCTGACAAGTTCATCACTAAGCTTTTCCAGACTTCTGAATTAAAAACAAACAACTGTCCTTAGTAAAAAGCATAAACATAAAGTGGGAATTTCAAAATAAAGGCGCATGTTAAAGACGACGACGCGTATCGACATTTTCACTTTGTATCGATGAGTTTGGATCGTTGGAGGATTGAATCGATACATTGTGTCGTTGCACCAAATAGGACCAAAAATCGCAAGAGTGGAAAACAATTACACCCCCCAAATATTGGCAATATCTAGGATTTTTAAGCTTTTTCAGCCCATGAACCAACTCAGGATCAATGTTGTCCCACCCCGAGACCCAGGCTCATTAACACAGATTAGAATAACATATAACAACTATAATTAAACTTTCCACAACGGGCCTCAGTGCCATGTCTGTGCAACTGGAAGAGATGGCTGAGTCTCTCTCTTTGTGTCCCGGAGGTTCACACCCCGTCCTTTCTAAGCTGTTTATCGGCCATCTCTGCTAATGTAAACCGCCCATCTGTTTTAAACAAAGCACATAAAAACACACACATAGTCATTTCTCACCACACTAGACCATGAAAGAAGGGATTGCTGGGTATTCTGGTGGCAAGGAAATACACTCCAGATGTGAACAAATTGTCCCCCTTACTAATTGCAATTGTGTTCATACACTGATGCTGTTTTTGGGATCTCTTAGGTTTTTGTATAGATGAGGCTGAGGCTGTTTGCCAGAATTCACATTCATTATGTGTGTGTGTGTGTGTGTGTGTGTGTGTGTTTGATGGGAAGCTTGCGTGTGCGTGATTATAAAGCTGATGGTGTTAAGCAGTGGTGGAAGAAGTATTCATATCCTTTACTTAAGTAAAAGTACTAATACCAAACTATAAAAACACTCTGTTACAAGTGAAAGTCCTGCATTAAAAACGTTACGTTAAGTAAAAGTATGTAAGTAACATCAGGAAAATATACTTAAAGTATTAAAAGTAAAATACTCGATGCAGAAAAATCCTCCCATTTTAGAAACTGAAAACGATCCAAACAGTTCTGTCAATCGACTGAGTGTTTAAATCGACTAATCATTTGTGCTGGACTTGTAAGCCGTTATTGGGTAGTTTCATTGATAATAAAAACATGGTATTTTATAAACTACATGTCTTTGGTGTGCAAAACTCTTAATGTGTAAAGGAACTAGTAACTAAAGCTGTCAGACTAATGTAGTGGAGTAAAACGTACAACATCTCTCTCTGAAATGTAGCGGGGGGTGGGTAGAAGTAGAAATTGGCACGAGAAGGAAAAGACTCAAGTAAAGCACAAGTACCTCAAATGCGTACTTGAGTACAGTACTTGGGTAAACGTACTTAGTTACATTCCACCACTGGCGTTAGGAAAGCGCTGGGCGTTAAAGGAAAGAGACGTCAATTGGGATGACACTGTGAGGAACAGTTGGAGATCTGACTACTGTTACACAGCCACCATAAACAGACCCAGATGTTTGTGCTCAGTGCCTGCGTGATGAAGGCTTTATTTAAGGGGAGCCCATCCTTTTCCCCGGTCCTGTCATCATAACTTCTGAGAGGGCTGGCTCGCTCGTCCCGTACAGTTCATCCAATCAGGGCTGATTAGGTGTGTGGTAGCCAGAGACATGCAGGGGAGTGGCTGCTCTGCCCATGCTGCTGTGTTTACAGAGGACTTCTCCGCATGTGAAGAGGTTTCCTAGACTGTCTGCAGAGATGAGAGAGACAGACAGAGAGGGAAATCAGTGCGCGGCATGATGTGGCGTTTCATAAGATAGTTAAAAATCACTCCACAACTCCAAATAACAAAACCACCACGCAAACTGCAATCAACCTGACTGCGGTCGCAGCAACCACACCGTAATCCAAATAAACATACAATGGCATAATGAAAGAAGTGTCTCCCCCCCCCCTTCTTTATATGCTGGGAAATGGCTTCACCTCATGCATCATCTTCAACCCTACTGTTTCTCTATAATCTCTTCTTGTACAGTTTCTGTTTGTTTCCTGCTCAAATGAAAAGCTGCAGGAGAAAGAAATAACCCCAAAACAACTACAGACGAACTAAAGAGTGAGGATCGTCACATATAGAATAAAAAAAAAACATCCTGATAACCACAGATCATGTGTATAATGGCTATACAACTCTGGCAATGCCACTGTAATAATGCAGACCAAGCCTCAATGCAAACTTACTGCACTGAACACAGTCGTTGCGGTTTTATACTCACAGTAATACCATTATTAGGCTGATATAAAATTGCATGGGCAACTTTTATGTGATGTTCCCTCCATTTCTGCGAAGAAAAAAATAACAAGAAAACGAAGTGTGTCAGACAGCTGCCTTCATCTCGACATACTCTGCATTTCTAAATTCCTTACAGGCTAACTATGAACCGGTGGTCTTCACTTTTGTAAGATTCAGACTCTTTAAATGTGTTCGTTTACTTGCCTTTATAACTAGTTTATAATGTCAGAGTTTAAACTAGTTCTCAGAGATCATTGGATTTAAAAAAAGAAACAAGTATGCGTCATATGTGTATAAAAGACTAATGATAATTGTATTACAAAATGCAATGAAATAATTCTTGATTTAAAACTTGATTTGACTCGAGTCTTTCCTGTTTTAAGTGTCTGTTGCTGTGATGCATAAAGTCATGTATGTGGATGCTATTTAGGCTATTTACATGTGTAATGATGGGTTCTTTTTATTTCAAAACAGCATCATATTGAAATATTTTTTTTAGACATTTCAACCTAAGCTTATTATTTAACATGAACTTTCTCAGTTTAAACATTTCATTCATATTCACAACCATATTAAAATGTCTTAATAACAAATGAATAATGATTGATACATAACCTTAAGATTTTTGCCTTTAAAGTTAACTATACGTGTGCCAATCTGATTTTGTAGAATAAGCCATTATGTATTATTAATTACACTTTTATGAAATAAGTATTTGTAAGGAAAAAAACCTGCCAACATTGCTTATTTTTTTCCCCTCTCGGTTCAACGCTCAGTTATTATCATTTAATTCATACATTACTTAGCCTACATTAGTATACTCACTTATTAGAAGTGAAAGTAAAAGTGAAGAGAAACTTTCAATATGAAGTTGATTGTGGCTTCCTTATAGTAAAACATATATAATATTCAGGGTTTCCACACCTTCTTAAACAGCGTATTCAAAGTCTGACATCTACAAAGAGAAGAACAGAAACAGAGTTTTCATTTTATTTTGTGGGAGGAAGAATCTTTCACTCCATGTACCAAAACAAGTAAGGAGTAAGGCAGACGCTCAGGGGGAACTGTAGTGATGTAAAATCTAGTATACATTTTCTTTAGGAAAAGTAGTAGAGTAAAAATGAGAGTTTCCAGAAATATAAATAACGAAATAAAGTAAAGATAGGCGAAATTCTACTTAAACACAATAACCAAGTATTTGTACTTTGTAACATTACAACACTCTTTTGGATCCAGTTTTTTCTTCCCAGGTTTTTTTTTATTATTTTTTTTTTTTTTTTTTGCATTTTAACGGAACTGAGACGTCACAGTAGCTCTCACATTTAAAAAAAGCCAGACCACTGGAGGATCAAAATATGACCTGTCCTCACACTTACATCTCTATTTTCGCTTATAATATATATATATATATATATATATATATATATATATATATGTTCTCCACGCTGCAGCAACATGTAAAAGCCTATTGTTGTTTTGGAGGCATCCCCCCCTCTACAACTGGCATTTTCTATCCCGCTCCTCTGTACTGAACACGCCAAAAGTCTTTTGATGCTTTCACGTTCGGTCGGAAATGTCGCAATTACGACGGAGCGCTTGATTACTAAACAAAAAGCATGAACCTGTAAAAAAAAAAAAAAAAAAAAAAAAAAACATAACTGAAGTTCTCTATGATGCTGTAGTTTATTTTTTCATGTAGTGGTCGGACAGCAGCTAAATAAGTCACTTTTTTTTAAACACGTTTATTTAGGCTAAAAAAATTTAAAAAATCAGCCCTGGTGCTCTAACATTATGGACATATAGCCTAACATATTATGTAGGCCTAGATGCATTTGTAAAATAAATGAACAGGCATACAAATATGTCTATTTTGTCATCATATTTAGCCCATTACACTGTTATCTGAATAAATAGACAGACAAAAGTGGGCTATCTTTTTCTAGAGATATAGGCTAACATATGAGCAGACGGGCAGCACTTGAAAGCCACATTATTGAAGACTCTTTCTCCACCACCCCCCCTCTCTCTCTCTCTCTCTCCCTCTCGACCCCCCCCCCTCTCTCTCTCTCTGCACAAACACATACACCCCGCGGGCTTGCGGGGGCTGTTGGGAGCCTGTGGAAGGGCTAGGGTTAGAGTGATGAGGAAACGAGTTGATGTGCCCTGGAAGTAATTCTTTCACCCCCCACCCTCCCACCCCAAAAAACACACACACAAGGTGGAAGAAACGGGACCAGCAGCAGCAGCAGCAGCACCGCTGGCAGCCTTCAACACGTGGGGACCCGGGGCCACATTCCTGCCGCAGGCTGGAAACCAGGCTGCTCGCTTTCTTCCTCCGGGCTGTCACTTGTTGCCGCTTCAGAATCAGAAAAAAATAAGTTTTATTGCCACAATAAGCTACACTTCGGCTATGTGGATATTTGCCTTAGTGAAAGGTGAATACATAGACAAACAAACAAACATTGGCTATAAAACATCAATATGAAATAAACACTAAATAGGCCTACAGAAAAACAAATATAGACTTACAAAATAACTGTTACATAAGGGGAAAAGAGGCTGAATGGGTTGAGTGCAGAATTTAGAATATATGGATGAATATCGAGGATGAAGGTTAATGCAAAGTGTAGCAGAAATAAAAACACAGAAAATAAAAACAGAGAATGATTCAAGTGCGTGTTCTATGTTATGTGATTAAAACATGTTTTTTTCTTTTTTTTGGTAAGAGGGCTATTTAACGAGATGTTAACGTTTTGTAAAACATTTTTTATTGCGCTCAAAACTGATATTAAGGTGACCCACATATGTAAGAACATCTCACTATTCAATCACAGTCATAAAAGATTTCTGTTCCGTTAATGGGAGAGTTTTTCTCCCACTTTTTTCGTTCTTAAAAAGTCTGTAAAGTCCGTTCATTTGAACGCATCGATTCCGGTGTTTTTGTACGATTTCAAAATGGGCTGCTAGAAACTATAACAAAAAAGAAACAAATCAACTTGAATTTAACGTCGAGAAAATGAAGTGCTTATGCAGGAGCTGATGTGGGACCACGATGAGCACATGAATGCATTTTCACTTTCATTTGGGTTTCAGAGGCGAGCGATGACGTCACAAAGCTTATAAAACAAATAAAGTTTAGCAAAAGTTTTTGAAATATTATTTTTTCTATTTTTAACAACTGCAATAAGCCTCAAAGTAGGCTATGCACATTAAGATATAATCAAATTGTAGACAATGCCATAGTAAACTTTGAATATAAGGCAACAATACGAAATTCATTTAAAAAAAAAAACCTATGGAATGCTATTATGTCATATGCATATGTAAACATTGGCGCCGTTTGGCAATTATGATTTTAGGCTAAAGAAAATAGAAAAAATTTATAGTTTTTTTTTCATAAGCCGAATCTAAAAAAATGTCTGATGTGGACTGCAGGTGTATTAACTGGATCAAATGCTTGGGACTGGGAGGACTGGCTGCCCGAAAACCAGTAAGCTGTCCCTGCTTGTTAAAAAAAAAAAAAAAAAAAAAAAAAAAGAAAAAAGTTTGTGAAAGTGGCCTGACGTCACACTCCCACAATGCTTACCGCCCCATAACTCCGCTGCAGCCTGAGGGGAGCCAGACACACTCTCAGGCCCCGAATATAGAAAAATTATCGGAAAAAAATCGGGAAAAATCATAAAAGAACAGATCGCGAGGAGAAAAGGACGCGGAGCGGTGGCGTGGGCTCTCCCACGGCGGGTGTCTGGTCCGGTCCGGTCCGAGATGGAAGGTTACCGGCAGGGCTCCATGTGAAACTGACTAATGCGGTGCTGGAAACTTTTTGGTGGGTAAACTGCTCCTTTTTTTTTCTCTACTAAGACCTCATCGTGCGGCTGCACGTCCTGATGTGTGCATGTGTGCCCCTTTTTGAAAACAACTTTTCCAACTTTCTATCTAACTCTCGCTGACTGACACATCGACGTGCGCGACGCTGGAATTGTTATATGAATGTGTTTTTAGTATCGCGTAATCGGACCTTGCGTGATTTCGCTTTTTTTTTGGTGTGGCAGCATGGACGGATCCGGGCTATTTAATTTTTAATCACTCGGTCGTCTCGATTTTTTTGTTTATTTTTTATTTTCATTTTTATTTTTTATTTTTTTTTTTTTTTTTTTTTGGGGGGGTGGGGTGTCGATAGGCTTAAATATGCTATGCTGCAAAATGCGAATCAGTGAAGTTGTTTAACACGGTTGCACTTTGTCCAGCGGCCCAGAGCTGTTGACGTTTGATGTTCCTCCTCTGCGTGTTTTCGCCGATCTGGTGAGTTTTTTTAAAAGCAATTTCCGAACATTTATCAAGTGTGGCATGCCACTGCAGAGGAGAGATAGTGCGAACGTACCGTGGCGTGTGTTGTAGCCTATAGTTTGCGAGAGGAGGAAAAAAAAAAAAAGGTCTGATAAAAAGTTGCAGAAATGTGGAAGCTGTTTTCTATATGTGTGTGTGTGTGTGTGTGAGTGCGCGCGCATCATGATGTTATACATTCCATAAATGAGGACTTTAGTGTCTGATATTCCGGCGTCCCTTAAACACTTTAACGCCATTGTTGCTGACTGAATGTAGGTCTGGCCCCTCCACGAGGTTATCTACATGGCTTGTGTCATGTTTGTGGCTGATCGGATGTTGTGTGTGTGTGTGTGTGTGTGTGTGTGTGCGCGAGAGTGTGCTTTTCCTTGGAAGCGAGTAAATAACAACCAAGACCCCCAACCAACCCAAAAGAGGGGGTTTTGGGGGTCACAATGTGGGGGTTCCATTTATGCACTTGTTATTGATAGCTGACTTTTCTGCAGGCTTCTACTCTTCTCTTTTTTTCTTCTTTTTCTTACACGTTTATTGTCAGTCAGAAGTGTGGAAATAAGCAAACGCTGTTGTATTTTTAGTATTTAGTATTTATTGGTATGGATAACCCCTTGAGACGAATCATCTCATTTTCAAGGGGGTCCTCAAAACAATTGAACAGTAAATACAAAACACAAAATACATTCACACATACATACATAACTCCCAAGCCTGACTGCTCCAACAACAACTGATCCCCCCATATACAAAGAAGTGAAGTGGCGAAGTAACACAAAGTAACTAATATCCTGCACCAGACAATAAGTTCCACTAGTTTTTAGAGCGAGTGCATTGCATTGGGCCGTTGTTGCATCCTCTTAGTCCTGCGATATTAAGGCGTTATTGTCACTTCAGTAACAATATGTCATTTATTTCAAGATATCTGTTGTTTCTTTTCCCGTTGAGCATGGAGATGCCCTTTGTGGTATTTAGATGTTTTTTTTTCATTACATCTGCTCTAAGCTTATAAGCAGACGGCCTGTGGTTGTGCAGGAGTTACTGTTACTTACATACTACTGTACTATATGTATATAGATCTTCGCAGCCAAACAGGAGAGACTCCACTAGAGCTAATGATTATTTTCATTGTCGATTAAACTGCCAATTATTTCCTCGATTTATCGTTTAGTCCTGTAAAATGAAGAATACCTGTTTCATTTTCCTTAAGCCCAAGTTGAGGCCTTCACATAACTTGTTCTGTCCACTGGACAGACCAAAAACCCCCAACATTATTGATTTAGTATCACCTAAGACAAAGAAAAACAAGCTAGAACTATAGGGGTTGTTTGGTACTTTGGCCTGAAAAGTGACTGAAAGAAATATTTGCTTTTCAAATGAGTTGCCGATTTCATTTCCTGTGGTTTGGCTGACTGATTAATCGAATGATTGCTTCGGCTCTATAGATTCTACCTGCACTGGCCTTCTCGTGGCTCAAATATACTCTTCCGACATCAACATTAACAGTCATTTTAGATAATAATAGAAGATTTGAAGTACAGAATGTAAAGAAAATCAACTTCTCTGCTGGGTTTGAATGACGCTCTGAAAAGACAATGATTTACTGTAATCACCCTGAATTGTTTAGAAGATTTAAGATTAAAAAAAAAGATGTCAGTGATTTAGTGTTATACATACAGTAAAAAGGCAGATTATTATATGGCTGCAACATGCAATGAAATACATGAATATTAGAGCTGCAAAGATGAATCGATTAGTTGTCAACTATTGATATAATCGCCAACTATTTTGATAATCGATTAATCGTTTTGGGTAAATAAAAACAAAAAGTTAAAATGATCTGATTCCAGCTTCTTAAATGTGAGTATTACTCCTCTGTGACAGTAAACTGAATATCTTTGAGTTGTGGAAAAATACAAGATATTTGAGGACATCATCTTGGGATCGACATTTTTCACCATTTTCTGACATTTTATCGACCAAACAACTAATCGATTAATCAAGAACATAATCGACAGATCGTCGACAATCTACCCTCCTGTTGTCCTTCGAAAAGTGTCTATATCAGAAATTTGGGTTTCTTTTTGAACCAAATTATCAAAGGAAATAACACGGATGATTCCACGCGATGCTCTTCACAAGTAAAATAAATGATCGGTTCACAACTTTCATTGAATTTGGATTTTTTTGGGGGATAAAAACAACAAAAACATTAAAAAAAACCGCAGAAAAAATCAACTAAAACGTGGGAAAAAGTGACAAAAAAAGGCTTCATAAACGTCGGGAAAAGTGACAAAAGTGTCGAAAATTGCTGTCCTGTGTAATAAAGGCCTAAAATGCCCAAAAAGTAATCTTAAAAAAATACAAAACACAGCTTATTTTGATTAGCTTACACTAAAATCACAGCAGTATCACATGAGCAGCAGTTACTTTTTAAAGCAGAAAGTAACTAAACGGGATGACATTGTTGTAAGATCTTTTTTTTCAAAAGACAACACAAGGGTTAGAAAATTAATTATATACAGTGCCAAAAGTTCCTCAATAACTCAGAAAAGCTAAATGTCAAAGTCGCAGATCGATAAAGACTGATGAGTGGCTCGAGGTGGGTCCCCCCCCACACTTCAAGAGACGAGCATGTTCCATCAAGGCCTCCAGCTACATAATAAGGAAATGGAAGTGAGTTTGTCACGAGACAATGTCTTTGTTGCTGCCAGTTCTCTGTGCAAGTTGAGACCCATGTGTTGATGTTTGCTACCCCTCTCACTATAACAACCCTGTTACCGATGGATCCGCTCCACGGTAATGGCTTAAAAGCCATTACTTGCAACTTTTTTTGGTCAAATGGTAATTAACCCTCCTGTTGTCCTCGGGTCAAATTTGATCCGTTTTCAAAACGTCTGTATCAAAAACATGGGTTTCTTTTTGACCAAATTACCCCCCAAAAATAACATGGAAGGTTCCTTACACAATGCTCTTTGCCAGTCCAATTAATGGTCCCTACTTTCATAGAGTTTTGAGTGTTTTAGTCATTTGACAAAAATTTAAACTATTGAAAGTATTCTGGCTAAACTTTGACATATCTGTGATTATCTATCAACATACGTTCCTCTAATATTAGCCAAAATAATTCAAAATGTCTGTTTTTTTGACTCCAAAAAATTTGTAGAATTTCCTATAAGCGAGGTTTATTGACCATGAATTCCAAAAAATACATGTAAAAGGAGTGGTAATAAGTTGGTGTTAGTGGCGTGTATACTGGTGGTAGTGGGGAAAAAAGCGTCAACAGTCCAACAGTCCGAATAATGCGTAGTACATTATTATAATACATGTATTGTCTATTTTCTAGGGCTGTCAAACGATTAATTTTTTAAATCGCGATTAATCGGAAAATTTCTATAGTTAATCACGATTAATCGCATGTTTTATCACATGAATAACATTGTATTATTTTGCATTTCAGAAGTTTTTTTAAGTACATTTTAACAATGGAAAGCAATTCTTACCAGTGTATCTTGATTGGGAATCAAAAGAATGCAAAGAAAGAACTTGACTTTAAGATATGTAATTGTTTATTATTTATTTACTGTAAACAAAAGGAAAATGTGTGAATCAGTCATTATTGCCCAATTCCTCCAAGTACCTAACCTAACTGAGATGTAACACTAACACTTCTCCTGGACAGAAAAGGGGGTGGACAATGTCCCAAATGACAAAAACAGTCAAAAAAAACACGATACAAACAACACAGTCCTAAAACCGTATGCTGATATACATAGTCAAAATAGTGTGCAGTAACTTCTAAATAATTTGGATTACTCACTGATGTCAGGTGATCACCGGTTGATGAGACAGCGTTTACACTTTGCAGCAGTTCCAGTTGGGCTGCTGTAGTACAGGCTGTACAGGCTGTGTATGCGTCAAACTACTGTCCCCCCTCAACCACTTTTTAAAAGTAAACTTTCAATCTTATTGGCATCCATTTCGGCGTCTCGCTTTCGCCATCCACTCAAAACGTAACATCAGCCTACTATTCTTTGGCCAGCTCGCGAGCCCAAACAAGTTTCTGCGTGTTTCCGGTCTAGCTAGATCCGGTGTGGTGTTGTAGTTTTTCTAATGTTACTAGTTGTGGCAACAGCATGTGAAAAAAACTACAAAGTTTGCTAGACCAAAAAGAACGTTAATCTCGCGATAAATAAATTGATGCCGTTAAAATGGGTTTGCATTAACGCCGTTACTAAGACGTTTAACTTACAGCGCTACTATTTTCATTCATTATTACCTTTATTTTTCCCCCCACTTATGGCAACACACAGGTATGAATTCATTCTCTAACCGTTCGCAAATTCCCCTCCGAGCTTTTGAAAGCTTGACCGTGTATGTACGGTGGGTCGTCTAAAAACAGGTGCACCAGAATGCCAACAACCTTAATAGTTCCAAATCTCTGGCGGAAATGAAATCTGTTAACCCTTGTGTTGTTTTTCCTGTCTACCATGTACTTGTTGCCCATCCGGGTAAAAATTAAAAAAAAATTTTACCCTTTTTTCCCCAATGTTTTTTGCCGCTTTTTATCCATGCTTTTGACGCTTTTTTAAATGTTGTGTCACTTTTTCAACGCTTCTTTTTATTCATGGTCAATAAACCTCATCAGAAATTATGATTTTTATTTTATTTTTTTTAACTTTTTTACTAATAGTTAAGATCAGATGATCTTGTTGAATGTATCACAGACTGGTCAGCGTTTAGTCAGGATACTCCTTTGAAACCATTTAAAACCATTTGAAACCATATATATATATATATATATATATATATATATATATATATATACTGTATATATAGCTATATTTCTTTTTTTTTAAATGAGTCAAACACAAGGGTTAACTCTTGTGTTGTCTTTGGGTCAAATTTGACCCGCTTTCAAAATGTCTATATCAGAAATATGGGTTTCTTTTTTTTAACTACCTAATTGTAATTACCCCAAAAATTACACAGATGATTCCGTACAACGCACTTCGCAAGTACAACAAAAGATCGGATCTCTGCTTTCATTGAATTTGGGCTGTTTTATTTATTTTTTATTTAATTTTGGAAACAGTTATCCTGACTGACCGTTGACATAGTCTGGGATCATCCTTCCGTTAACCCTCTGATGTTTAAGGGCATGTTGACATATCTTCTTAAATGTACCTTTTTAAGGTATTTGCATAAAACTGATCCTGTGTGTTTAACATTGAAATGTTCAGAACAATCTGTCCCAGAGCAACGTGTGAAGACATAATTTGGCGCTAAAGCTGAAACGTTGATGTTGGCTTTTTGAAAGTCTTCAAATCTCTTTTAGAAAACAAACCTTAACTCATGATGTGTTGTGCGAATTGTTTTGGGTCTTTAGGTTCACAAAGTAGTGTTAATATATGATAAAATATGGTAGATAAATGTCAGAAATTTTGTAGAAACGCTTTTTGAGTAAAAGTTTTGTCAAACATCATTTGGACGCGCCAGTGCGTCTTTTGTTCTTGGAGTGTTAATATTAGTCTAAATAATTCATAATTTTTAGTGTTTTTCACTCAAGGATTAGGTATAATTTCCTATAAGTGAGGTTTATTGACCATGAATTTCAAAAATAAGTGTAAAACTAGTGGTAATAAGTTGGTGTTAGTGATTTTATACATGGTAGTGAAAAGAAGCATTAAATGTAAAAAAAAAAGCTCCAAAAACATTGAAAAAAAAGCCAAAAGTGTCGAAAAAAAAGAGACAAAAATGTCACAGAAAGTGTCGATTTTATTTTTTGCCCGGGTAGGACGACAAGTGCATAGTCAAATGGAAGACAACTCAAGGGTTAACAGTTTGCAAACTTACATTTACATTCTTTTTTTCTTTTCGTTAGTAATTATGTCCAGAATTCAAACAAAAAGAGTCCGTCCTATTTTTAGATCTTTTTTTTTTTTTTTTTTCACAGTCACAGACTCCTGATTATTGGTGCATTCTTAGCTGCTCTGCCCTCGAAAATATTTTCTGTCGGGCCCATTGAGCCAGCTTCTTCTCATTAACTCCCATGCATTGCCTTGCATTACTTCCATGCCCCTGCGGTTGGAGGCAGCACGGTTCATGTTTGCCTTTGTGATTGAGTGAATGTGTTTGCCTGTGCGAGCTCGCTCACATGCCCCTGTTTGTGAGACGCTGGATGGTAGGTGTGCGCGTGCACGTGTGCCTGATCTCATGGCGTTAGCTTGTGTGTGTTTGCGAGAGAGAGAGAGAGAGAGAGAGAGAGAGAGAGAGAGAGAGAGAGAGAGAGAGAGAGAGAGAGAGAGAGAGAGAGAGAGAGAGAGAGAGAGAGAGAGAGCTGTTTTCGAGCTGGAGGGAGGTCTTCTACTATGAAACCGCCCCCCCCCCCACAATTCCTTGCGCCTCTGCGGGCAGTTGTGGTAGTGGCAGCAGCAGAGATGGTGACGGTGGTGGCCGTAGCGGCGGCAACAACAGCAGGCTGATTTCCATGAGAAAAGAGCATCAGTTGGGTTAATGGGAGGGAAAGCCCTCTGAGGGGGCAAATGGTAGTTAATAACCAGAGATGAATCGGAAAAGCTCTGATCCCTTTCTTTGTACTTCTTCACCTTCTAGAGGCAGGGATGGGGTGGGTGGGGGTGTGGGTGCAGAGGAGATGGGGGACACCGGGTTCATGCTATAATGGATGTTGTTCACTGAGGGGGCTGCAATAAGATTGTACTATTTGTTATTTTTGCCAAAAAAGCCGGAGAAACAAAACAGGAGCCTGAGAACTGGAAGAAGTGTGTGTGTGTGTGTGTGTGTGTGTGTGTGTGTGTGTGTGTGTGTGTGTGTGTGTGTGTACGTGCGCGCGGTGTGCATATGTGAGCCGTGCAGTTTGTGTATTTGTACTCGCATGTACACGTGTTTGCATGCACATGTGTCCAGCGTCGTTGGACGAGCAGGGAAAGATTTATTTATTTGTGATATTTGAGTTTCACGCAGTAGCTGCTGGTCATTCAGGGCACTTTGAGAGGGGGGATGGCTGGAGAGGAGGAGAGGCAAACTGTGTGTGTGTGTGTGTGTGTGTGTGTGTGTGTGTGTGTGTGTGTGTGTGTGTGTGTGTGTGTGTGTGTGTGTGTGTGTGTGTGTGTGTGTGTGTATCGGGTGTGGAAAGAACGGAAGAGTAAGCCCTAGTCTAGAGTTTACTCATTATTTTATCAGATATGGACTGACTTTAATCATCATTTTGCCGGTTTAAGACTGTATATTATTCAAGAAAAGTTGTAGATATAGGCATTATTTTCTTCAGTGAAAAAAAAAAAGGGGTTTTGTAGAAAAAAGTTGAAATGCCTCAGGGATAAGGAAAGCAAAGTATTAAAAATGTATTGTTTTGGTATCTTTACTGCAACTCGGTGTTGAATATCAAAACGTGTACCCAGCTCTTCCATACAATGCTCTGTTCTATCGTAGCTTGGTGTGTTAAATTGTGTTTTTCTCCCATGGTGGAGTTCCCTTAGTTTCTGTGGATGTCTGTCACCCCTGCAGCGTAGACTTTTTTTTATTTCAAGCTATATGCAACAAATGCAAAGTTAGAGGTTGTATATAAGTGCTGAAAATGGATTGATGATTTGTAATTGAAGTAGTGACAAATCTCCCTACGGTGCCAAAAGGTTAGTTGGACTCAAAGCGAGACTATGGAACGACATAGTAAACTATGGCGAACAAAATGAAAAAATTCTTCCTCTTACAAATGGAAAGTCAAATTCATCCTCAATTCCGTACGCTTGAGTTTTGCTCTTACAGACTTACTTATGCCTCATTTCCACTGTATGATTCTGCTCGACTCAACTTACTTTTGGTACTTTTGCGGCCTGCCATTTTTTAAAAATCTGGGCCGACTGAACAATTCTTGTCACTATTGACTAGGGATCGAACAATACTGTTTTTTTTAGGGCCGATACCGATTATAAGTAGTTATTGAAACCGATAACCGATATTTGGAACCGATATGCATTTACAGTGAAAATGAAAATCTTTAAGTCAAAATTAAGACTTTGGAATGTTACAAACTTTGTTTCAATGCTTTAAGCAATTATTTAATAAATTGGAAACTTCCAATGTTATACCCAGTATCTAAAAAAGGCCAATAATTGTTTTATCCCTACTATTGACGGTAGCTTGGCTATTTAAAAATGGCGGGTTTGTGCAGGATGTCCCGTGTCATGCTAGTTATGATTCTCTCTGACCAATCAGTGGTCTTCAACGTTTTAACTTTACACCTTTTATAGTATCGGCTCCGTTTGCTTGGAACCATGAGTTGGTACCAAAAACAAAGTACCAGACTATCCACAACTTTTGCTAAGGGAAAACCTGAAGAAGAGCGGGTCAAGACCTCCATGCAAGGGAAATTATTAATTTTTCTGGTTGCTTACGGTGGCTTGTTTTACATACTGCTGTGTAACTGACAGTACTGAATCATGGATGTATTTTAGGGCTGCATGATATTGACAAAATGTGATATTGTGATATCGATATTAATTTAGCTACATAGGGGTTGTCACGTAGTGGACCTGGGCGCTGACGTGTAACAGCATGTGCAAGCGGCATGGTAACTGGCCAATGAAATGATGATCATTATAGCGTTTCAAGCGGCCTCTAAATGGAACACAACTAAGCTACACAGCCAACGGACGGGACGCAGCGCTCCACAAAATAAACAAAATATTGCAAAGCAATATTGTATTTCGATATAATATTGCGCGACGTGATATTGCGATAACAATATTGAGTCGATATATCATGCACCCCTATACCGGATCCCAAAATGCTCTTCAGTTCAACTGAGTTGCTCATATGGCGCAGATGCCAACATTTTTTTTAAGTTTCAGGGTTTACTCACATCATATGCGGCGGCCCTCTGAATATGAGTGATTGTGTTTCTCCCGCTGGCCTCGCCCCCCCAGTTCCTGCTCGGCCTGGAGACTTTACATTGTGGTGACGTCACTAGATGGAAGTAGTCATAATGTAAAGAGTCCATGGATTACAAATTCAGAACAGACCAAAAAGACTCCTAAACCGACCTTGTTTGTAGTGCCTTGACATCTCTTTTACAACGGTGGCCTATGGGGAAAAATCCTTTTTGGGCCGCAGAGGGGATTTTTTTGTTGCACTACCACGAGTGCCACTGGAAAAAATAAATTGTCTGGAAGGCCGAAGGCTCTTCCTGGTGGGCCTGTTGTGAATCGCTTTGCTGACGTGCATTTACCATTATCCCAATATTGTATATTGTATTGTCATTGTATAGTCGGATATCGGTCTGATATCGCCAGTATGCTTTGCCATTGTTGGCGAAGGTCAGCAATTGTTAACACATATTGCTCTGTAACTGACATAACTGTCAGTTTTCTGATTTAATGAATATTGAGAGTGAAAGTTCATTAACTCAAGATCCACTTACGGTACTTTGGTTTTTGAACCGCATCTCATGGTCTTCATCAGCAGTTGGATTTTGATGGATTTTTCTCAGTTGTCAGTTGCAGTTAAAGGCTCATGGGAAATCTAGTATAATAGCATTGAGTTTTTTGTCAGTTAATGACTCTTCTCTACTTGTGATACTGATATATATTTAAAAAATAAATAAATCGTCAGCTCGTATTTGCCGCTTACGGCCACAGTGTTAAACAAAAGTTAGTTAGGCCTCCTTATAGGACTCAAATTGTACAGAGGAAGACGCGCAATTAAAGGCAACAGTTATAAAAAATTATTTCTTAATCAACAAAAACAGGACTTATGTAACCAAAAATATCAAGGAACAAACCCAACATCTAAGTCACACCGAAACTGAGCAAAACACAAAATCAAACTGATACATCCTAATAAACACAAGCACACAATGTATATCATCACAAGATGGTCTAACAACCTAAATAACATGAAAGGATAGGAAAAACATTCATCTGTTAAAAAAATGACTTCTTAGCAGACTTCAGTTTCAATTATAGTGTCCCACCTTATGAAATGCTTTTTAATGTCATCGTTTGTATTCAAAATTGATTGATATTCAAGGAATTCACACCAGCCGCTTTAAAACTAAGTCTTTCCCAAACAACATAATCAGATTGATAAAAAAAATTCAAAATTCAAAATTTCTGGCTGAAAGCACAGCTTCGTTGCATTACACATCTTTTGAACCTCCCTCCCAAAAGGCAGAAACAACATGACAATACCAGAAAAGATGTAACGCTGACTCAGATTCCATAGAACAAAAACGACACTCATCTGACTCAGCGATAGCCCAAATCTTTAATACCCCCAAAGGCAACAGTTTGTACGGTTACATAAAATACACTATCACATTTTCACATCACATTGATTCAATCATGCACAAAACATCACTCTTTACCTCCTCTATATAGTAAATGCAGCAGCGCATATTTACTACATTTAGCTGGCAGCCGTGTCAGGGAGAAGAATGATGCTTTGCTGTGTAATAGACTGATTGAAAACAGACGAATGCGCAACACACACACACACACACACACACACACACACACACACACACACACACACACACACACACACACACACACACACACACACTTACAAGCATAATTAGGTTAAAAGATAAAAGAAACTTCACATTTTCATTTTATTATGCATAGGCAGAAAGTAAATAAAACATACACACACACACACACACACACACACACACACACACACACACACACACACACACACACACACACACACACACACACAAACAAACACACACATGCTCTCCTTTACTCACACTCTCGCAGAGGCTTTTTGGACCAGCGCACATTCTGACGGGTCCTGCAGTATGCCGGTCAGAAATAGTAAGAGGATGCTAGATGCTTGAACCACATACTGCCACTTTTCCTTGTGGATCCTTTTCTAGGAAGAGCGGGGCAGCTGTGGCTTTTCAGAACCTAGATCCATCCATCAACCAGCACCCATGGTTTACAACACACACACACACACACACACACACACACACACACACACACACACACACACACACACACACACACACACACACACACACACACACACACCCTCCCCTTCTCCCTCTTGGCTCCATTTCCATGTATCTTAATTTCTTTCCGTCCTCTTTTTTTTTTTTTTTTTTCTCTCTTTCTTCATCCCCTTTTCCTCTCTCCTGCACTCTGTCTATCCATCCCTCTCTGTTTTGCCCTTCATCCATCCTTCTTTCTCCCAGACTGAGTTTACTGCCCCCAGGCCACTTCCGCCAGGCTGTCTGCGACAGATTTATTAATAGGCTTTTCTGTCTCTGCAGTAAACACAGCGTTGGTTAAGGGGTCGTCTCTCAGACACTGATAGACTTGTACTTAACCTTAGGCACCGACTGACTTGGGAATAGAGGGAAGTCTGTTGGTCTCAAAGATGATCCGCTGCCTGATGAAATCATTGAGGGACCGCTGGAAATAAACACAAGTAGGACAGAAATGTTGTGATATTTTACAGCTATTTTTGATTTTCCAAAAGTTGAGTTTGGTGAGGAGACAGGGCGGCAGAAGGGATGTCTTGTCACAAATGTGATTAGGTGGATTTAATTACATATGTTGCAAACATGCAACCTGCTGGTTCACTGTGATACACTTCTTAGGTGATAAAACAGTCCCATAGCAAGGTCCGTTCAGTAGCTGTTTTGGAGCTTTCCTTGATTTCACTTGATCCTCATCAACAGATGGGGTTTGTTCAGTTGGATGGAATGGAATTGTAGATGTTGAATACTTTTTTCCGAGCAAGACTTCTGGTCCGTCCTGCGTGATTTTGCACAGACTGAATACATTGTTTTTACGGCCCTGTCCGTTGGGGAGCGTGTCTATGTTCCCCGGGTCCTATGTTCCCCGGGTCCTATGTTCCCTGGGTCCTATGTTCCCTGGGTCCTATGTGGAACCCTTTTTCAAAAAAAGGGTCCTATGTTCCCCGGTCTGTTACTTTTTCCACCATTACTGCCAAATTCCATGGCAAATAGGCCTATGTAGGTCTACGGGCTGTTTGAAGTGCATATGCAAATAGGCCTAGACGAGGAAAGATTAGGTCAGGGGTGGCAAACCTGCAGGTCTCGAGCTGCTCTTTGGCTGCTCTGTTAATTATGTCACTTTATCTAACTCTAACACTAACCCTTTTTTTTGGGAAAAACAGTGGACACATAGGTCTTTTTTTTGGACTATTCAACAGTTTAAATCTAGAGCTGTCCACTTGTTATTGGATCACGCATACCGTGTCTGAACAGGGCCTGAGCCCGGACCCCCCTTCTTCTTCTTCTTCTGCTCAGCTGTAGCTAGCTAGCTAATTAAACTAACAGCTCCATGAGGTGGTGATGTTTTAATGCTTCAATATTCACTTGATGGCCACTTAATTGTGCCAATGCACTGAGGCTACAGCAGCATGTCCCAGTCAAAAAGTCAGCATCACCACAGGTTGATGATCCATGAAGAAGACATGGAAATAAATATGCATATTATATTACCGTATTGTTGTTTTATTGTGGTGCAGAGCTACACTGTAAAGCTTTGATGTAAATTTACAACTAAAATCTTGCAGTATCTTACTGTTTGAATGTTATACAGGATCATACTGTAAATGGCAATGCATTCTGGGAGAAAATAATATTACAGCACTATCTGGGATTGTTACAGTTTACAGGTATTTACTGTTAATACCAATGCATCTTGGGAAAGTAAAGGAAAAGGCGGGAATTACACTGCAGCATATTACTGTAAATTTTAAATAATACTGTAAGAAACTGTACGTCTATTTACGGTAAAATAACTTCAACTTTAAAAACAATATGCATAGTGTAAATACAAAACCGTAATTTACTTAAGTGTATACAAGTATGATAAGGGATTTCAGTGCTTATCTTAAATACTTGGAAAAGAAGACAGAAGTTAGATTTTGACTTTAAACGCTACAAGAGAAAAGGCTCTTAGAATGAAGATAACCAGTGTGTCTGACAAATGTAACCTTAGCTTGGGTAATGAGTTTAGCGGGGGTTGCTGAGTGAAAAAAAATCCCCAAAACCTAATAAAGAGCAGGACAGAGCTGGTAACTTTACCCTAACTCTGATATAGTGGCATCCTTGACACAATGGGGAAATATTAGCTCTCACACACTAGCTGTTTTTTTTTTATATTTAACCTTTAACCCCACAAAATAATTACCTCCGCCAAGGATGTTGTGTTGTGTGTCTGTCAACCGGATTACGTAAAAAACTACCGGCCCGATTCTCCTGAAACTTGGTGGTATGGTATAGCGTGGGAAGAACAGTTACATTTTTGAGTGGATCGGAATCACGGAGCAGATACACAAATAAAAGACTCCACATCTCACTGCATGTGTTGCTTGCATGATGGATCTGTCCAGAGAAAGGGGCGTGGTAGTAGATGTTCCCCATCCGTGATTGCTCCGGTGCCGCCGGAAATTCCGCCGCATGTCCGTTAACTTCCGCTTTCCGGTGGATTTGTGAGGACTATGGTTAACTGCTCCTCAGATCTCTGCAGGGTAAATCCAGACAACCAGCTAGACTATCTGTCCAATCTGAGTTTTCTCTCGCACGACTAAAGCTACTTTTGAACGTACACATGTTCCACCAAAACAAGTTCCTTTCCGATGCTATTTTGCAGAGGTGCCGTTGCTCCGTCCGGCGCTTAGTGCCGCTCAAGACAATTGGGATTGGTTTAAAGAAATACCAATAAACCAGAGCACGTTTCTCTCCCATCCCGGAATGCTGTGTGGAGTAGCCAGACCCTCCTCCCCAGCACTGTGGAGGAAGGTCTGGCAAAGTGAGACTAGGGGCATATAGACGGATGTTTCAGCTTTTTTTTGTACTACTGTGGTTTGATGTTCATTTCATAACTATGATAGGCACCAACACCTTGCAATGGTAAAGCTGAAACCAGCTAAATATTTGTCATTTTTGCTTTGATAAATGACTTAAAAGATTACTTACTAAAACCGTTGATTTATTTTCTCTCAATTGACTATCCGAATGATTGTTTCAGCTCTAGTGTTTTTTGATATTCATATTTATTCCACTAATTCCACTCATATGCTAGTTTTTGAGGGTTATCCTTTGATTTTTTTTTTTAGCTTTGTGATTTTGTTCACATTTTTCTCTAATTCTAATTATTGTGAGTGTATTTATTGATCTGGGTATCATGCTGCTGCATACAATTGTACAGTGATAAAGTAACTAAAGAATGATGTATCTTATGTGACGAAAACGTTTTGTAATTCATCATAAACTGTAACCGTAGTCCTTTTTTTGGATAGATAATTTTTTTGGGCATTTTCACTTTTAATAGACAGGACAGGTCAGATATGAAAGGGGGGAGAGAAGGGAAGACATGCAGGAAATTGTCACAAGTAGGTCTCGAAACCTGGACCCTCTACGTCAAGGAATGAACCTCCGCATACGTGCACCGGCTCTACCAACTGAGCTAACCGGCCACCCGTAGTTCTTTTTTTAAAAGAGCATTTGTAAGCGAGGTAGATAATTGGATGCCGCTGGTTTTTGTAAGAGCCAGCATCACAGGCACAGGGTACCTGCTGGGTCTTCAAAGTCTTAAAAATGATTATGTATTGAAAATAATCCTAAATTATTTTTAGGATTTTATATTTTTTTAAAAAAAAAAAATATATATATATATATTTATTTAGGAATTATATTGTTTTTAAACGGTTGCCTGACAGGATGCTAGCTGAATCTTACTGGCGTTTGGAGCTTAGGAGTAGACACGTTTTGGACTAAAGGACTAAACGCAGAACCATTTTGAAAAAATCTAACTGTTATAACTATTCAGTAGGGCTACACGATGTGAGGAAAATATGCGATATGCAACGTTGAATATCACGATAACGATATTAGTTGCGATAAATAAACAGCTATTTAAGTGTTCTCAGTTCTGCATTTCTGCTGCTTTCAGTATTCTGCTAATATACAACAAAATGACTTGTTGAATTTCAAACAAATGAAAGGAAACCATTTCCAACATTCGTTTATTGAACAAATGGAACATTGAGTTGAATGTAAAAGGCACCACAAAAAAAGAATGACAGACATGTCAGTGTAGTTTTCTGTTGATATTTTCTTTCTACTAACAAAAGTTAGTGAGTGTCTTTCGCGATGTGTCGCAGCCTTTCACGATGTCTTTATTGCGCCAGTTGATAAAACAACGATAAATTGTGCAGCCCTAGTATTCAATATCAGCAGCATTCTTGTTATTATTATCTCTTCACAGGGTAAAGCTGCCATCGGAGCCAGAGTGGAAGTGTTGTGGCGCACCGCATGATGCGCTCTAACCAACGGCCTAGTATGCACATGCAGAGAGACAGTCTTGTATAAAGTACTTGGAAGCAATACTTGAGTAAAAGTACAAGTATCTTACCAGAAAAAATACTTTGGTAGAAGTTAAAGCTATAGTGCGTAGTTTCTGTCGCCCCATGAGGAATTCTAAGTAATGACAACAACGCTGTTGGCGCGCGTCCACATGATACAAGCCTTCCGTGATTGCGGAATTCTTTCTGTGAGTTTGCGCCAACTAAACTACTTCTGCTGCAGTCATTCTTCTTTTGGTTATGACAAGAGTGCCCAGGCGTCAGTGTGAATTGGACGCAGCGCCATCTATGGGAATGGCGAGCTAAACTCATTTCAGGACAATAGTATACACGCCATTACAAAACGAAAAAAATTAAAATAAATATGAATCGCAAGTAACGAGTAACGAAGTTAGGTTCTTTAAGGTTCAACATTGGGGAAGGGGGTGGGGGGGTTGAGATCTCCACTTTTGAGCAAATATTGAAATTTTGAGCATATCAAACACTTCCTTCCCTGTATTCTGCTGAATTTTCCTGCAACAATTTGTGCCTTTTCAGCATCAGTTTATGGTGTTTTTGCATGGATATGGATATAAGCATTTGTTGACTGAAGCTTTATTTTAGATCTCACCCTACTCTCTAAGGCCTCCTACACACTGGCTGTGTGGCGTGAGCGTGTCAGCTGCGTGGCGTGTCCGTTTTTATTTCGGCTCCCATGTTAACAGGTTAGAGCTCACTGCCTGCGTGACACGCGCGTCTCAGGGGCGGCTTGAGCCGCGCCGAAAACGCGTGCATGCTAGAAATAGGACCAACGCCTATTTTTCACACGACACGCAAGCGTGTTGAAAGCGTTTCCAGGCAAAATAGAATACAAAAAGATGTTTATATGTCATTTTGACACAAATACATTTAATAAATGACATTTTGATGTTTGAAAGTCTCTAGGTTTTGACATAAATGTAATTTAAAAAAATAATAATAATCGATTTTCAAACATTGCACCTGTCAATACAGAACAAAGTATTCTGTAGCCTACTGTATTTTGCCGTCAATACTGCCGATATTGTCTTTGCTGTAATCAAATCAGTATATATATTTTGACATGAAGTATACTACTGCTTATTATCATTTTTTATTTTATTCATTTTATACACGTGTACAGACAAGGCTAGCAGCCGCAGCGCCGTGTCCGACATGTTTCTGGTGTGCAAAGACAGACAATGCCACGCCACGCTCACGCCACGCTCACGCCACGCTCACGCCACGCTCCCTCGCTCTCTCTCTTGCTCTCCGTGTGTGTGTGCGCGTGTCACTCTCTGTCCGTCCGTCAGTCTGTGTATCTACAGTAAAACTTATTTACAACTCTCTCATACAAAGCAGCTCAGTTAGTAAACTTCTGGAATTAAATCAGTTCTTTAATTAATCTAAAGCTGTTTTTTTTCACTTTGACCCTATGCCGCTTTTATAAACGCTTTTAAACACTTTTTTTGGGCACTTTTGACTCATGCTTTTCTGGTTAATAATTAACGATAATGCCGTTGTGAATAGCTACAAAAACTATACGTTAATAACTACTTTAGTTGTCAGGGCACAGATAAATGTCCCATAATGCAATTGGAAATGCAAATAAACAGAGATACAACTGTGTATGCAATGTGAATATCACATTCCATGGACAATTTCAATTAAATGATACAGACCTACAACTGTTAATACACCGACCTTTCTTAGAGCGTATGTATCAGAAGCAGGGTGAAAGTGGGAGAAAGCCGAATGTAGCCACAGAGTCTGATGACACATCCCCTCTTCCTTCCTCTGAAGTGATTTTTAATAACACCTCCAGCACCCCGCCCTGCTCAACAATCCCTTACTCACTGAGAAATGCCAAGCAAAACTTCCAGACTCCCTCGGTAGAGACTAAAGAAATCAGTGTTCACTCACTGAGATGCCTCTGGAAAGATGGGAAGTGAAAGTTAGAGTTGCTCATAATTAGGGCTGGGTTAAAATAATTGATTCTCCAATTACAATCAAGCTTTGTTGAGTGATTTTATGTTTCATAAAATCCAGAAATCAGTCTTTTTATATATATATATATATATATATATGTATGTATATATATGTATGTATATATATGTATGTGTGTGTGTATATATATATATATATATATATATATATATATGTGTATATGTGTGTGTGTGTGTATATATATATATATATATATATATATATATATATATATATATATATATATATATATGTATATATATATATATATATATATATATATATATATGTATATATATATATATATATATATATATATATATATGTATATATATATATATATATATGTATTTTTTTTTTTCTGATGGATGTATACAGTCAGTAAAAGTACTGTAAATGGGCGCCTGGGTAGCTCACCTGGTAGAGCAAGCAGCACCCATATATAGAGGTTCCCTTGACGCAGCGGCCGCGGGTTCAACTCCGCCCTGCGGCCCTTTGCTGCATGTCGTTACCCCCCCCTCTCCCTCTCCCTTCATGTCTTCAGCTGTCCTTTACAAATAAAGGCAAAAAAAAGTAATCTTAAAACAAACAAACTTTTTGGAGGTCAATACTTAATGTACACATTAATGTTGTGTGTTATAAAGAAAAACATTTGACAACAACAACATTTTGCTTTTTGCTTGTACAATTTACAACAAAAGCTCTCTGAGAATGTCTTTTTATAGCCAAGCAAAATTGGTATTGGAACCGAGGGCGTAACTTTGGGTTCAACAAAAAGCGACAAAGACAGTGAAATAATTGGCAAAAAAAATAAAAAGCACTAACTCGAAAGCGTTAAAAGAAGCGTCAAAAATGTTGGAAAACCACTTGAAAAAAGCAGCAAAAACATCAAAAGGCGACAAATGTCGCACAAAAACTTGGTAAAGAACCAAATATCGTCCAAGAAAACCTCGAAAAAGGCGACAAAACGGTGAAAAAATCCCACAGTTTTGATTATTGGGTGAGGGGGGGTAAATTACACCTATGATTGTGTGATATGTATGTTATATCAGTGCTAAATAGGAAGGTTACATGTGGGTGTCAGCAGTTTTAACCCAGTGGTTTATTTTCTTATCTGATTCCAGGCGGGTTTGAAAGCATCACTGCAGCAACGACCTCGTTAACACCAGGATGCTCACACTCTTCTTTCATCCGTCATCACTTGTTAGCTTCTCTTCTCTTTTTCCTCCCGCTCTAATTTGTTCATCAACCTGCGTACTGCGGTCCTCCGCGCCCCCCCCACCCGGTTCTCACTCTTAACGTTGCCGTGTTTTGATCAGTGGCTGAGCTCCCTCTCCTCTCCCCCCTCACGGCGCATTTCCCCGTCTCCCCTCTTTTCTCAAGCATACTTCTCCTTCTCATTATTTCCTTCAAGTATACTCCTGTGTGCCATTCTCTTCTCAGAGCTTTGAATTTTCTCCTTGCTCTCTCTCTCTCTCTCCCTCCCTGCGACCACTTACCAAATTAAGCCCCTCACCCACTCAGATGCATTCCATTAGCTTCATAAACAGACACACACACACACACACACACACACACACACACACACACACACACACACACACACACACGTTGTACCATACATGTAATGGTACTCAGAGGGACTTCCTCGTCTTTCCTCACATCTCTCTATTGCGATCTATTCTCTCCCCCCCTCTCTCTCTCTCTCTCTCTCTCTCTCTCTCTCCCCTCTCTTTCCGCTCAAAGTCTCGGGCGGCCAACAACAAGTTGGAAAAATGAAAGTGGGGTGACAACTGCGAGTCCCCTCTCTGCGTCCCCTCCAGGGCCAGTGTGAAGTTTTCAGTTTGATTGAAGGCCTCTTTTCTGTGGTGTGCGGTGTGAAAGCTGTCCTAATTGAATGATAAAGTGGCCCGAGATGGAGTCCAGTGAATAGCCAACAATGGCCAGCCTGTGTGTGGTAGAGGGATTTTGGTTCACATCCAGCCTCTGCCTCTCTACTCCGAGAGGGGGCCTATTATAACACTCTCTGCTGGACTCGGTCACGTGACGCTGCCTCGCTCCCCTCCCGTCCCCTCCCCTCCCTATTCGCCCCCCTCCCCTCTCCCATCTCCCCCGCCCCACTGTGGCCTGGCCAATCCGGTCACATCATCGGCCTCTTATTCACTCTGCCGCTTTGGTTGGATGGTCTCATTTTGCCAGCGAGTGACTTTCAGTAGCAGCTATCTCTCTCTGTGTGTGTGTGTGTGTGTGTGTGTGTGTGTGTGTGTGTGTGTGTGTGTGTGTGTGTGTGTGTGTGTGTGTGTGTGTGTACATATCTATTAAGTCAAAGTGCCCTCAGCTCTGTCAGTCCATCCACTGCTTCCAGGAAGGTGACCTGTGCATTTAAATAAAGTTTTCTGAAGTTTCAGAAATGAATATGATATCATCAGTTTCCAAATAAAAATTTCCGGCTTGTGAACCATTGAAACAAAGCCATATCTACTTGCCTATTTTCGTGAAAAATTAGCTCTGAGCAGTCCACCCAAAGAGTGTTTTCAGTTCTCAGAGATTGAGCAGTTTTTAGGGGTATGAAGAAGGTAAAGTATATTAAAAAAAATGGCAAAATGAGAAAAAGTTCTGAAAATAAAACATGAGTGGCTATAAGGACTTTTTATAGGCGTTCAACAGTTAAGTCCTTGTTTTTTAAAAGGATTGCACAGAGGTTTTGAGCAGGTAAAATGGAAGAAAAGTGAGTTTGGTGTGGCGCAATATGTATTGTGAGGCATTTCTGTTTAAAAGGTGCAAAATATGGAAGGAAGGAATCAAAATTCATACACATACCCTCTGCATCTGATTTATCAGCGCAGACCGACGACTGCAGCAGGAAACTGAGTCTGAAATGTAAAGCAGTTAATTAAAATCTGCTGCACCGCTTTATCAGACACACACACACACACACACACACACACACACACACACACACACACACACACACACACACACACACACACACACACACACACAGAGGGACAGACTACAGCAGAGAGACACACAAATGAAATCATAAAGTTCCTTTACACTCGCTCCCAGTTGAGCACCACAAGACAAAAGAGCAACAACTCTACTGCCATGACTTTCTGTTTCTGTCTCTAGTCCAGTGATCACTGATTAAACAGGCCATTATTATATATATATATATATATATATATATATATATATATATATATATATATATATATATATATATATATATATATATATTAGGGCTGTCAATCGATTAAAAAAAATTAACTAATTCATTGCACAATTTGCTGTAATTATTCGCTTTTTTAAATTGAGACTGAAGCTTATAATAATGGATATTTAAATGCTAAGTCATTTAACTTTGCAAATATGAAGAAAAAAAACAAACAAGGAAAGGTTCTGCTAAGTTCAGAATGTTTAATATCTTTCAGAACAACAGCAGCAACAATTTGGCTTATTTAGTCCTGCTGAAGGCTGCTGAAACTGCTAGAAACTGTCCGACTTGAGAGCAGATTTTTGTCACCGTCCCCGGCTGCTGTCGCCTGCTCTCGTCTACTTTACAGGCGAGGCGCAGTTCATCTCCAACGAGCCGAGAGTTCAGTTCATCTCCAACGAGCCGAGAGTTCAGTCGCCGGCAGTCGGGACTCACCCGGAAATAGCGAGCGGAGTGAGGTAACGCGTTTATTTTGACAGCCCTATATATATATATATATATATATATATATAAAAACACATTTTGAAGAGTTTTTAAGTGTTACCAGAAATCTCCCAAAAGGTTTTTTTCTAACTCCTTCAATCATAGGGCTGGGAACCAAATTCACAACATGGCATCATGACTTTGCGTAAACATACAGGCCACTTTCCATGCCAAATGGCGTGTTATCTGTAATCATTTTGAGCTATCCGCGTGTATGTCTACGCTGTATACAGCGGATGTAAACATACACACCACGTACCGTACTATCGCGAGAAAAATGTCACGCGTGTAAAAAAAGAAACATTGGGGAAGACGCGATCCCGGCTCTCCTGGGTGAAAGTCCTGTGTTGTACCCATCCACCACCCTCCGCGGACTTACGTCCTTTCATACTACTCACTACGGCGAAAATTCACACGTAATGTAGGTCAATGGCGGCCGAATGGCGTTGATAAGCACGCTAAAAAGCGATTATGCGTCTTGATAACACGCAAAAACGGCATACGAATTGGCTCGTCATACATTCGCCACTTTATGAGATCAGTCTGAAATTCAATACTTTAGAGTCAATGTCACCAGCGCCGATAAGCATGCAGCATGCTTCGCCAAGATCTAATAATGTTTGTGATTGGCTGTCTAACATTACACGTCGCAGAGACACGCAGGATAACCTCTCCGTTACACAGAGACGGGGCTCACGTAGTAGGAGCTGAAAAATAAATTAAAAGATTTGTGCCGTAATGTGCAATGTTGTCATTTCTTTTAGTTTTATAAAATTGGTATCGGAGAAAGGGGGGGAGAGGGGGGTTGTCCCGCAGGGAGTGGTGTCAGTAGGCACGGAGCGGCCAAGGATGGCTGTGCAGTAAGGAGTTGTGGAGTTGTGGTTACGGATGCTGGGCAATCTGTTAACTATTTTACCCTCCAACTGAAACCTAAACCTTCCTTACAGAGCTCCTTACACCCCCCCCCCCCCCCCCCACTCTCACATTTAAAGTGTTGGAGAGGTAGTGAGGTGGAAGACCACCCTCTGGCATCCCAGTCATTCAAAAGAGTGTGTGTTTTTATCTCTGGGGGCTGCACGAAAGGAGAAGGAAAGTGCTGTGTTAAAATGGGTTAATAAATAACTCCTGAGCTCAACACTCTCTCTGCACAGACTCCCTGTCAATTCCTTACTCCATTTCGTTTTCTTTCTTTCTTACACCTTTCTCTCTCTTTGTTTGCGTTGTATATTGAGATGTTTCGATACCAGTAACGGAAAAGCCTCCAATATCGCCTAAAATCTCTGTATCGGTATCAGAAATGACTGGACTATATGCACCGATCTGATACCACGTAATTTAGCCCCAAAGAAAATCGACTTTAAAGTAGATTATTTATGTTCTTTTTCCGTTATGACTGACTGTCAAACTGCATAATAAAAGAAAGTTCTGTGGCGTTCATTGTTTGTTTGTTCATGGTTCACAAAGAGTTTAACCTGAGCCAGACCGATAACAAAGATAGAAATCATATCACATCCATACAGGGATAGTATAGTATACAGCTGTTAAAACATAATCAAATATATGACATGCTGGTATCGGATCGGTACTCGGTATCGGCCGATACGCAAGTTAAAGTATCGGAATTGGAAGCAAAAAAAACAATAAATGGTATCGGACCATCTCTAGTTGTATATCCATATTGAACTGAAGAATAGTGTCAGATTGATAATATCGGAGAATACACAGGGCCCTATCTTGCACCCGGCGCAACGCAAAGCCCGACACAAGTGTCTTTGCTAGTTTTAGACCGACGTTGTCAATTTCTCGTTTAAATAGCAAATGCACCTGCGCCCATCTGTGCGCCCATGGGCGTGCTGGTCTTACAGGGTGGTGTGTTCAGGTGAATTCTTGGCGTATTGCTATCTTGAGGTAACTAGACGTGATTGCGCCACTGACCAACAAAAACCTGGTCTAAAGTCAATAACGCAGCATTTCAGTTATTTTTACAGCTCATTAGTAAAATGTGCCTAGGCTAGGATTATGATATGATCTGCTCGTGCAGACTCTAAGTACAACCCTTATGAACCTGACGTTTAATGTTTAATGTTGACATCTTAGTTTAGCAGCTTAGCATTGCAGGTATTTGGTCATGAACCAAAGTTGTGCACACAGGCTACATCCGCACTAATATGTTTTGTTTCAAAACATATTACGCCTCTTGTTCACACTACTACGGCGTTTCCGAGCCCCTAAAACGAAGACATCTTGAAACGCTGCTGACCCCGTTTTTGGTTTGAAAAATTCAGGGTAGCGTTGTAGTCTGCAGGGGCACAAACGGAGACCTTTTGGAATCAGAAATTAAGTGGCATTTATTTGGAAAGGTTTACAACTCATTAATCTACTGTATATCCACGACGTTCCACTTCCGGGATTGTTCAGGTGCCGCCGGAAATTCTGCCTATGTGCTTCTTTTTTGGCCGGATATCCGTTACCTTCCGCTTTTTTGTGTTGCCATTATTCTAAACTCTTTTTATGATTTCTGAGAACTATGGTTAACTGCTCCTCAGATCTCTGCAGGGTAAATCCAGACAGCTAGCTAGACTATCTGTCCAATCAGAGTTTTCTGTTGCACGACTTAAACAACTTTTAAATGTACACGTTCCACCAAAACAAGTTCCTTCCTAGCGCCGCCCAAGACGATTGGGATTGGTTTAAAGAAATGCCAGTAAACCAGAGCACGTTTTTCTCCCTTCCTAAAATGCTGTATGGACTAGACAGACCCTCCTCCACAGCGCTGTCTTGCAATGCAAGACTAATTTGGAAAGGGTCTACAACTCATTAATAGATACTAGAGCTGAAACTAGATTCTACTATTTCGATACCTTAACTATGAGCAGCTTCAGATACAAATTCCTGACACTGTCTGGAACTCATTTGGATCATTTTTTATGTAAGGTAACATGAGGCCAGGGCTGCTGTGGCACGGCTGCCTGCTGACACTTACTGTAATGAATGAAGCAGAAAGCGGAAACACAAAATTACATTGACATAGAAAGGTGATTTAATGTGGATCGGACCGAATAAGGTCAGTAAAGTAGCATTTGATTGGTGCCGAAGCTGAAACAATGAGTTGATGATTATTATTATTATTATTATTATTATTATTATTATTATTAACCAGCATTATTTTGTAAAATTTCCGTCTTTTTTTAAGCAAAACTTAGCTGGTTGTGTGGATTTGCTGCTTTACTCTGTCATATATATATATATATATATATATATAATAATAAACTCAAAAATCTAAAAAACAACAACAAGCAATTTGAATTTGTAGCTCTGGGAAATTACAGTAGTTTTTTTTCGTACTATTTTAGTTTTTTTTATGATCCTTTTATTATTGATATACGCATAAATCATATAAGGTGAGGTTACACATTGAGGGATCGTTAATAAAGTGTTCACACTGATGTTCACAAATGTACATGCATATAAAACTAGCAAGGCAAGGCAAGGCAGCTTTATTTATATAGCACATTTCAGCAACAGGGCAATTCAAAGTGCTTTACATAAAACATTAAAGAGCAGTTAGAAAACAATTAAAAAACAATAATAAATAACTTAAAAACATTAAAAGACAAGAATAAAATTGATAGTGCAGTATAATAATAAAAGTTACAGTGCAGTATAAGAAATTAAAGTTAATAAAATAGATTATTTAAAGAAAAGCAACATCAAAAAGATAGGTCTTTAGCTTAGATTTAAAAGAACTGAGAGTTGCAGCGGACCTACAGGTTTCTGGGAGTTTGTTCCAGATATGTGGAGCATAAAAACTGAATGCTGCTTCCCCCTGTTTAGTTCTGACTCTGGGGACAACAAGTAGACCTGTCCCAGACCACCTGAGAGGTCTGGGTGGGTCATAGTGTAGTAGCAGATCAGAAATGTATTTTGGCCCTAAACAGTTTAGTGATTTATAAACCAGTAAAAGTATTTTGAAATCAATTCTTTGAGGCACTGGAAGCCAGTGTAGAGACTTCAGTACTGGAGTGATGTGATCCACTTTCTTGGTTTTAGTGAGGACTCGAGCAGCAGCGTTTTGAATCAGCTGCAGCTGTCTGATTGATTTTTTAGGGAGACCTGTAAAGACACCGTTACAGTAGTCAAGTCTACTGAAGATAAAAGCATGGACAAGTTTTTCCAGATCCTGCTGAGACATAAGGCCTTTAACCCTTGATATATTTTTAAGGTGATAATAGGCAGATTTTTTAATTATGTTAATGTGGCTTTTAAAATTTAGGTCTGAGTCCATGACTACACCAAGATTTCTTGCTTTGTCTGTTGTTTTTAACATTGTCGTTTGAAGCTGAGCACTGACTTTCAATCGTTCCTCTTTTGCTCCAAAAACAACCACCTCCGTTTTTTCTTCATTTAATTTAAGAAAGTTCTGGCACATCCGATCAACTACGTGAGAAAACAATAAAACAAAACACATAACAATGAATTTGAAGAAAAGAATAAAATAGATGATTAAATACGTTCTGTGTATGAATAAATTGATAATATTTTCTGACATTGTTTATAAGAAATTATTAATCAAGAAAATAATGGACAGGTTAATTGATGATGAAAATAATCATTAGTAGGTACCTTTAGGTAGGGCTGCTAGATTATGGGGGAAAAAAAATGTGGTCAATATTGAAATTGCGTTAATTAAGTTAAGTTTATTACTGTTTTTATTACTTTACTTTTGGAAAGATGTTGCATATATTGAAATTAAAAAAATTGCGAAACAGTGAAACAAATCAACAGTAAAAAACAAGCAAACGATGACATTTCCCCTGAATACTTCTCCCTATTGATTTTTTTTTTTGACAAAATAAGAATCTACTTGCAAAAACGTAATGTGCAAAATAATCGTGCTCTGTTTTTGTGACCATTCGATTAATTACACAGCCCTGCCTGTAAGCTTGCTTCCCCAGTTTGTATAGCACACCTACTTTAGGCCCTAGTTTTGTAGCTTCCCCTTCTCCTGTGTCCCAGATGGAGCGGCCCACCTCTGATCTGTTTCCCAATAGGTAGTCTATATCCACGGTGTTCCACTTCTGGGATTGCTCCGAATGCCGCCAGAAATTCCGCCGTATGTCCTTCTTTTTCGGCCGAATGTCCGTTACCTTCCGCTTTCTTTTTGTAGTAATTCTAAACTTAACAGTGGACTCGGGAAGATGTCAATCACTCAGTCTAACCACACCCACACAGTCCTGGAAAAGGTCCAATCAGCTACATTAATAATAATAATACATTTTATTTATGGGCGCCCTTCATAGCACTCAAGGACGCCTCATAGTTAGGCAAATATAATTAAATCAAAACAAACGCATTTAAAAGATTAACATAGAAAGTTACAAGAAAGCAATCTATCCGTGATTTAGATGGAGAGTGGAGTCATGCGGGGTAGGCCTTTCGGAATAAATGGGTTTTGAGGGAGGTTTTAAAGGTGGGGAGAGACTCTATGGTACGGATGGATAGAGGGAGGGAGTTCCAAAGACGAGGGGCAGAATGGCTGAAGGCTCTAAACCCCATTGTGGACAGGCGGGCAGATGAGTGGAAAGCAGTGAGGAAGAGGAGGATCGGAGAGTTTCGGGATGGAATGTAGGGCTGAAGGAGTTCAGAGAGGTATGGAGGAGCGAGATTGAGGAGGGCTTTGAAGGTGAGAAGAAGAATCTTAAAGTCGACAGGGTAATGGACAGGGGGCCAGTGCAGTTGTTTGAGGAGTGGAGCAACGTGTACAGTTGCTGGGGTTCTGGTGGTAATACGGGCAGCAGAGTTTTGGACATTAACTCTAAACACCTGTGTGGGTGTTTGGGCTTTTAAAGAAATGTCATTAAACCAGAGCACGTTGTTCGCCCATCCCAAAATGTTGTGTGGGCTAGCCAGACCCTCCTCCGTAGCGCTGTGGAGGAAGGTTCTGGCAATGCGAGACTAGTGATCATTAGAAGCCAAAATCGTAATCGGGATTCAGATTTCAATTAATTACACAGCCCTACGTGTACGCTTGCTTCCCCAATTTGTATAGCACACCTAGCGTGGGCCCTAGTTTAGCTTCCCCTTCTCCTGTGTCCCAGACGGGGCGGCCCACCTCTGATCTGTTACCCAATAGGTAAACTGTTCTGCTTCAATACAAAGACTCATCTGTGAGCTCTGGCACTGGAGACTCGCCCCATAACATTGCAGAGCAACAAAAGTGTGAAGGTGAAGCTGTGCTTGTTTTAATACGATCAGTCAGTGGCTTTTTTTTTTTTTTTTTTTTTTTGTGCGAAAAGTTGATTTTTCTCTCCGATGCACAGACGGTCTTTTTTGAACTTGAATGCCCCCGCATGTTCATCAGCTGCTGCTGTTTTGAACATCTGTGTTATCAGGCCTTCTCAGTCTTTTTTTTTTTTCTTTCCTCTGTCAGCTGGTTGCTTTCTCTTCTCTTTTCATCTCGTTCTTGTTATGTTCCCTCGCTCTCCATCTCCCTCCCTCCCTCCCTCCCTCTCTCTCTCTCTCTCTCTCCTCTCTCCTTTCCCTCCTGCCTGTTTGTCGCACGGCTGTCATCTGCCTGACGCTGCCGGCAGCCTCCCGATTCTCAGAACGTGATCAAGTTTCAAAAAAAAAATCCAAGGAATGCAAACTGCCCACTGCCCATTTTTCAAGGTCCTGTTAATGCAAGAATGTTATTTTTACAAGTCTCTACCTTACCCCCCCCCCCCCCCCCCCCCCCTTCCTGCAAAACACACACACACACACACACACACACACACTCTGCTTTCCTCCTTTCCCCTTCCATTACCCTGGACATTGTTTAAAAATACACATGGAGAACGGATAACGAGGGAGTGGGGTTGTGTGTGTGTGTGTGTGTGTGTGTGTGTGTGTGTGTGTGTGTGTGTGTGTGTGTGTGTGTGTGTGTGTGTGTGTGTGTGTGTGTGTGTGTGTGTGTGTGTGTGTGTGTGTGGCAATCGGCAAACAAGAAACAAAACCGAGGGAAATTAGCAGTAGAAAGAGAGGGGTAAGGTAAGAGGGAACATGGGAAAGGCTGTGGGATCTATTGAAACCTGTAGATTTCTGTAAACAAAAGCCCGTTTTAACAATGCCTGTTGTTTTAAGCTGAGCTGACGTTGCCAAACTTAGAGATTGTTTGTTGCTGACCCCATCTGAATCAGAGAGAGCCAGTGGCAGCCCAGGGAAACAAAAGTGTCCCAGCGGCTGGGTGGACCGGCTCAGACCACGGGCCGCATGCGTTTCAATCAGAGCAACTAAATGATCACTGTGCGTTTGTGTGTCTGTATGCGTGTCAGTCTTTCATCGAATTATTGTTGTGATATAGCTGTAAAATGTAGAGCCGCAACGATTCATCGATTAGTTGTCAACTATTAAATTAATCGCCGGTTTGAGTCATTTTTTATGAAAAAAAAAAAGTAAAAAATTCTCTGATTCCAGCTTCTTAAATGTGAATATGTTCTAGTTTCTTCACTCCTCTGTGACAGTAAACGGAGTATCTTTGAGTTGTGAAAAAACGAGACATTTAAGGATGTCGGCGTGGGATTTGGTAAACACTGATCAACACTTTTAACCATTTTTTGACATTTTATGGACCAAACAAGTAATCGATTAATCAAGAAAAGCATTGACAATGAAAGTAATCGTTAGTTGCAGCCCTATTTGTATGCATTCACTAGATCCAATCTACCTGTCATTCTTTTTCTTTTTTTTTAGTGCTGCCTTTAATATTTAATTCAATGTTCAACTTGTTCAGTTACAGAATGTTGGAAATTAATACAGAAAGCAGCAGAAAGACATCAATGAGTCCACTTTATGTGTTTATGTATCGCAAGTAATATGGTTATCGCAAAGGCGTAACTTTGGGTTCAACATTAGGGGGGTTGAGCTCTCCCAACTATCTAGGGAGGTCCCAGGACATGTATGCTTGTATTTGAAAAGAACGCCAAAAACATCGAAAAAATTGTTGGAAAAAACTGGAGAACTCAAAAAAGAGACAAAAACGTCAAAAGGCAAAATGTTTCGGAAAAAGCGACAAAAATGTCTGAAAAATTGTCCAAAACGACTTCAAAAACACGAAAATTGTTCAAAAATAGCTCGAAAAGGAGACAAAAACTCAAAAAAAAAATTGCCAAAAAAAAAAAAAAAAGAATTGTCCAAAAAATCATCAAAAAAGGCAACAACAACTAGGAACACCCCCCTTGGGATGGGTTATCGGGATATATCAACAACGCTATCGCATAATTTCCTCATATCGTTCCTCCCTGGTTATGGTTGTATGTAAGGGAGGAGGCCAGTGGTTGTAAAAGTGTGCATGTTTGTTGTGTTTCGCAAAGGCTCTGCTCTTTAAACATGTTGGAGAGTGGGAGGGTGGAGGGGGGGGCGTGGGGAGGGAGTGGGCGGGGGCGATTGGCGTGACGCCCACTGGCACTGTGCCCACATCTCCGGCTGCTGTGGAGCTCCGTGTCATAGCCAGGACTCCCTGCCAGAAGGGCTTTCCCCAGAATCACCTCTGCACGCACACACACACACACACACACACACACACACACACACACACACACACACACACACACACACACACACACACACACACACACACACACACACACACACAACACACAAGCTAATGCTCTGACTTTGCAGTTTTTTTTGTTTTTTTTTACTACCAGTAAAGAGAATGAAGTGTGCTTTAAGTGGTGTTAATGTAAACATCGTAAATATCATCTGTTGTGTGCATGGAAATACATAAGTACAGTACTTACTGTAAGTACAATGTTGAGGTACTCAAGTATTTCTATTTTATACTTCTATTTCAGTGAGAACTATTGTACTTTTTACTACATTTATCTGACAGTTAAATCTAATCTTGAATTTTACATCGTAAACATAAGATCATTGTTAGCGTTTAAACAGTGAGATCAAGTTGATCTCATCTTACAGTAAACAGGTGCTGCCGATAAGACTTCTATAAGACTTGTATTCCTACTTTTTTTTTTAAACGTTTTGAAAATGTAATAAAAAAAAAACAACATTTTCAGCTTTACACTATCCAAGTTCACAAAAACTGTGTCCGATACCTGCCAGCCTAGTTTAGATTTGTGTCGATTAATAAATGCAAACTGTATGCGACGGACAGAAAATGGATCAATGTCTGTTGTAGGGCTGGGCAATATATCAATATTATATCTACATCGATATATGAGGCTAGGTATCGTCTGACATTTTGGATATCGTAACATTGTAATATGACACAAGTGTTGTCTGTTCCTGGTTTTAAAGGCTGCATTACAGTAGAGTGATGTCATTTTCTGAACTTACCAGATTTTTTATCTGTTTTATTATTTTGCATTTATCCCCTTAGTCATTGTAGCCACATTATTGGTGATTATATATCAAAAATCTCATTGTGTAATTTTTTTCTGAACGCACCAATAGTCAACCCTACAATATCATCATCGATGTATTTGGTCAAAAGTATCGTGATATTAGATTTTCTCCGTATCTAATCTGTAGAGGTGGGAATCACCACAGGCCTCACGATATGATAGTATCGTGATACTTATGTCACGATATGATATTATTGTAACACCCACCAACTTCCCTCTGCTTTACCGACTCATTCTCTCCTAAACATCTTGCATTTGTTTTGACCTCCTCTTTCCTGTGGTCCTCCCATCCTCCTCTTCCTCCCTGCCAGTGCTTCTGCTCCTCCATCTCTTCAACCCTCCATCCCTCACTCCTTCCCTTCGGTCGGTCCCACATGCCAATTCAAACACCCAGAAATCAGCCTGCACTCATTAGGAGCCTCCTTTTCTCCTCTTCTCCCTAGTCGTTTCCCTCCTAATTGCTTCTACTGCACGTGTCAAACTCAAGGCCCGTGGGCCAAAATCCGGCCCCTCGCAGATTTTGATACGGCCTGAATATCCGTGTAGATTCACAATAATATATAATAATAATTTTGGCCCGCCTTGTTTTTTTTGTTTTTTTTCAAACATCGATGCATTTTTGGTCTCTTTTCCAGCTCTTGTCCCATTTTCTGAAGTTTTGCCACTTGTAGTCACGTTTTATAGCAAGTTTTTTTCAGATATTTCGGTCACTTTATCAGGTCTTTTTGACGCTTTTTTCTATGATTTTCTATGATTCTTTTTGAGGACTTTATGTTGATCAAACTGTACATATTTTAGTTTAAAGGTGCAATATTTAATACTGACTAACCAACTCGGGTACCCTAGCTATATAATTCAATGTGAGTAAACAAATGTTGAAATGACATAAAATGCCCGTCCCTTGTAGCCGTGATAAATTAGCCTGAAGCTAGTGCTTACCTGTTCAGGAGGAAATTAGCCAACTCTGCGTCCTTTTGGGCTCTAAGCTGCCTTCAACTTTCAAATACATCTCCAATATTTACCCGGGGTTTGTTATGTCTCTGGTCACGCAACTGTTAGAAACGGTTACATGCTGCCAGTCCGACATGCAACCACTCTGACATGCTTCTATTCCCTAACCCAAACCCCTAACCCTAATGGAAACAAAAATTGTCGGAGTGGTGGGACATTTGAAAACAATGGAAGTGCCGCCACTCTGACAATTAGACGTCAATGTTGGAGTGGGGGTATGTCGGAATGGATGGCGGAACCCGTCAGAAACATGCCGTTATATTTAGGTTGGGTAGAATCTTTCTCCGTTGATCCTGTTTGTTTGTTTGCTGCTTTCATGACTGTACTAACGTTACAGCGGTAGCGCGCTGGGTTTACGTTTTTACAGGTATATCTGGCAACCCGGCCTGGCTGTCAAACTGGGCAGTTGATAACAACACACAGGCCAAAACATAAACATAAATTCCGTCACGGAACGGAAATTTCAAAAGGAGAAAATACTGGCATTAGCATTGTGGTCAGAAAAGATAGTATTTCAACTTAGCATGTTTCTTTAATATCTGATGACCCATTGGGGTCATTTCTGGATTTATTACAGTAAATATATTACATATTAGACCTTTTAATGAAAAAACCCATTAAGGGTCACAAACCCCTTGTTGAAGATCTCTGTTCTATGGGATTCTTGCTGGTCTGAGTTTATACCTTCATGGTTGAATGCACTTATTGGATGTTGCTTTGGATAAAAATGTCAGCAAAGTGAAATGTAATGTCGTTGTTTCCTCTCTGAAAACTTTATCCTCTCTGGGGGCCTAACTGAGTTTTTGTGTAAAACTACGGAAGCCCTAAACGGCCCTGGAGTTGACTGATATTTAAGAGTTGAATCTCTTATTAGTTAGCTAGCATCTGTTCCACAAGCTTCTATAACTCCATTCAATCTCTCATCTAGCATTTCTTTCATCTCGCTTTCTGAAAAAATGAATTGTATGACAAATTGGCATTCCACTACAGCACTTATGCAATTAGACGTTAAAATCTTTGTGATTTTAACACACTAAACTTTGTTAAAACTACAGCTCCCATGAATATTTACCGTTAGTTATGTATGCTGTTCCATGCGTGCATGTTGTTAAATGTTCAATTAGATTGTGATTTGACGGCTTGTGCATTCTTGTGGGAAGCATAAGAAAATGACGTGTGTGTGTGTGTGTGTGTGTGTGTGTGTGTGTGTGTGTGTATGTATGTGTGTGTGCCCAGCGGTCTAACAAACACATTCCCAGTGTCAAAAAGGCAGCGTGCACTCAGTGTCACCCCAACAACCTGGCTGACACCTGCAGCCTCCTCACCAGCTCAACACAGCGCACACACACACACACACACACACACACACACACACACACACACACACACACACACACACACACACACACACACACACACACACACACACACACACACACACACACTGGATGGATATATTAAGTAATGCTAGTTAATGTGTATCTAATAAAGCTGTAGTGTTAGGCTGTGTCCACATAGACTTCAGCAAGTCTTCCCATTAGGGCTGTCCTCGACTAAAGAAATTCTTAGTCGACTAACACTTATAGGATTTTGTCGACTAATCGATTAGTTGATTTAATTAAAAGCTGTGGGCTTTGAGAGGTGGTTAAGACTAGAAAAGCACTATATAAATGTAGTTAATTAACCATCATCTCGCATTTTTGTGCATGCGTTGTTTTAGTCTGGTGCAACACCGGCATAACAGCAGACTGTTATGTCCCGCTGTTGGAATCCTCTACAGTGAAATACAGTCACAGTTTACACTGTTTAACGTTAGCTGTCAGCATTTTAACCGTGTTTAATCCAGCTGCTAGCTAAAGGTAGGCTAACGTTACCTGCTGTCAGGTGTAGTGTAAAGTCAGGCACCGAAATGAGGCACCGACATTTCTTATTCAGTCTCGTTACTACCGTTTAGGTCAGCACGTTTTGGTACCCAACCTTACTTACCAGAGTCAATATAGTGTGCAGTAACTTCTAAATAATTTTGATTACTCACTGACGTCCACTGATTACCGGTTGATGAGAAAGCGTTTGCACTTTGCACTTTAGTTTCAATAACAGGTTGGTGAGTAGCTCTCCAAAATAGTGCTTTGCCTGAGCCCACTAGCATCAACCTGAGTCACGTTAACTGTACTATGCTTAGCTCGTAGCTGGTAGCTCAAGCGTGATATTTTAATTCGGCTTTACACAATGTGCCAATGGCTTTCGACTTGTCTACGAGCCGTCTGGGAATTTTGGAAAATAAAAAGCGCCATTCAGAATTGTGTTACTGCTGCATTTCTCCATCATGCCTGCAGCCAGCAGCAGGAGGATGTGTTAGGAGGAAGTATGACAGCTTGATGATAAGTAAAGGTGCGGCAAAGGGTCAAAATAGTAGCCTGTTAGGCACGACGTGAAGCCAAGTGAAGTGAAAATAAATTAATAAATGGCAGCATGCGATTAATGCAATTAAAAGTTAACACGTTATGCTCGGCCCTTAATCGCAACGCGATTAACGCGTTAATGCTGAAAGCCCTATAAAAAATCCTCACCGTTTACTGGGGGTGTTGAAATGAATCATTGCCTCGATGCGTTGCGATGCAGTGACGGACCATAATTGATTATTGCCTACTGATGTTACTTTTTGATTTTCCGGTTGCCGCGGTTTTAGTTTTTATGCCTTTTGTCTGTTGTGTTCAGACTCTAACCCTAACCCTAACCCCTAACCCTTTTTTTTAGGAGCAGATACAATAAAAAGGGGAGTTCATATAAATCTGACTGCTTGAATTTGTTGATGAAAACCATGTGTAGTAATATATATAATAAAAATTGAGGAGGTTACGCATCAGGATTGAATCGATTTGAATCGTTGACAGGATAATCGTAATCGAATTGAACCGTGAGAGCAGTGAAGATTCACACCCCTACCGTTTACGAACCCCAGTCTCCTGGGTGAAAGTCCTGTGTCTGTTTTGTTTGAGCGTTTTTCGCGGGAGGGACAGTCTCCAACTTAAAATGTAGCCTTTAAAGGAGTGCAAAAACAGTATCAGTTAAAGGGAAACTTACATCTTTTTCAGGCAGCAGTAGTGAAGGTGTTTCTTGGTGACAGTTAGATGAGCCCTGCCTTCCTCCGCCCTCCCCCCCACCCCGCCGCCCCCAGCCAGACCACAGCCTGAGCTATCTTTAGCCAGGACACCGGGGCAGCGATGCTGGTTTTATGGCCACATAACTGTCGGGATGGGTGAGGGTTTGGCATGGCAGAGCGAAGTTCTGGTTGGTGTGGGGTGTGGGGAGGGGAAGGGGGACTCTTCCTCTCACCCTCCACCCCTCTATTGCTCCTTCCTCCATATGTAGAGCTTCACCCTGGGTCACAAGCAGGAGAGGAACTGAAACCTGGGGGGAGGAGGGTTGTTGAGAGAGAAAGAGAGAAGGAACAGTGTTGAAATGGATGAGGGGTTAGAGCCGCTACAGACCTCTCACTCTGCCTTCATGTCTGCTGCCTCTCCAGGTTTAATGATAATTCCCTGCCAAGTCATTTTAGAATGTAAAATCACTATGTATGGGCTATGTAGGCCTGGGTAGCCAATTCAATACTACTTAGGAACCGACGGAATAGCCTCTGAAGTATCAAGTATCGAAAAATGCCTCGTCATTCAATACCCAATTTCAATACCTAGGGAGTAAATCTCATTAGCGTCAGTGAGCTAATAAGCATGCTGCATACTTCTACCAAGATCTAATAATGTTTGTGATTGGCTGTCCAATCGTCGCAGAGGCAGGCAGGAAAAACTCTACGTTACATACAGAGACTGGGCTCACGTAATAGCAAGGGCGTAAATTTGGGTTTGTCAATGACAGTGCAGTTTAGAAATCCCTCTCCCTGGGCACCTGGGTAGCTTCACCTGGTAGAGCAGGTGCCCACATATAGTGGGCACCTGCGTCAAAGTTTACTCTTTGACGCAGTGGCCGCAGGTTCGACTCCACCCTGCGGCCCTTTGCTGCATGTCATTCCCCCTCTCTCTCCCCTTTCAAGTCCTATATAAAAAAATAAAGGCTGAAAATGCCCAAAAAATAATCTTTAAAGTGTGCAGTGTGTTTTAAATTAAATACATTGTGTTCAATGTTGTTGTTTTTTAGCCAGACATTTGAAAATAATACATTTTAAAGCTCAACATGCGCAAAATTCAGTTGCATCCTGTACTGTGAAACCGTGATGTTATTGCTGAAGGTTATCGTAGCGTCAGAATCTCATACCGGCCCATGACTAGTGAGCTGATGGCGGCCATGCGGCCTTCATCCTCTTTGGCTTCCAGTTCTGGTCAAAGAAGTTAGTAAAGCATGACCGGCCCCCGCCTCCCCCACCCCAACCACCACCACCACCCGCCCGCCCGCCCTCTTCTCTCTCCGGAGTCACTTGACTGTTGCAAAGACCCCTGACTCCACTGTTGCAAGTGACTCCAGTTTTTCCCTCCCTTTTTTGTCATCCTTTATCCCTCTCTCTTTCACTTCGCTTCTGCCCCGCACTAATCTTCCCCCACCCACCCTCCACTCTCCATCTCTCTCAGGCTAACTCTGCTCGTTCTTTATCTTTGACTTGGTTTGCTGAAGCTTTCTCCCACACTCTCTCAGTCCTTATCTAGCTGCTTCTACCACTCCGTATTTACTTTTGAGAACTCCCTGCATTGCCACAGTCCGTCTCCAGGTCCATCTGTATTGTTCACATGTTGTTAAAGTTTAACATGCTTGTAATGGGGGTCTTTTAATGTTGTGTTTAGAAACTTTTTTTTCTTTTCTTTTTTTAAATAACCCTAACCGTAACCACTAAACCTTTTCACGTAATTTCAAAAGGTCGAAAAATGAGATAATTCTGTTACATTTCGTACTGACAATTGATTCATTATTATCATGCATGTTTGTTTTTTAAATTAAAAATCTCTTTTTCAAGTCTGTTATACTGGAGATAGGCAGAAACAGTAGCAATGGCAGAAAAACAACCCATAGTGTGACTATAAAATCCTGAATAACATTTATAATAAAAAAGGTTGCCCCTAAAAACAAGATAAATGTCACCTAAAAATACCCGAGCGCTGTCTGAAACTATAAAATAACAATACACCGCCGCTAAAAAAAGATTTTAGTGTGCTTGATATAAAAAAAATTTTAAATTTAAGAAACAATCACCACGCTTGGAAGCACCGGCCATTTTGCTTGATAACAACACGTGCAGTTAAATGTGCACTTTTCATGTAATGTCACAACCTAAAACACCGTTTTATGAGTCTACTTTTTGTATTTAGCGTTTAGAGGCATTTAGTCACATATCAATGAAACACCTTCTACAACTTTCCTGTTTTTCGTACAGCACGTGACATTCCTAAGTTGTGTCAATTATCTTTTCTTATGTTTTAGAGCAAAAGTTTGTGCAAACCCCTCCCCCCTCCCACATACACACACACACACCAACCATCTGCGGCTGTTGGTGAACTCACTTTCTATATATAGTTTGTTTGTACTGTATAATTAGGTCAACCAGTTCTGTAGCCATGTGGATCACGGTTCTGCACAGGCTGGCCTGGTTTGGCCCGGCAACAACAACAACACCACCACCAAAAAGAATGTGACAAACCCTGAAACCTTTCCCACATGTTACTCAGTATGGCTGCGGCAGGCAGTGAGAGGGTTAATACCAGTCACTCAGCATGCGGGAGCCGTGGCAGGCGGGCAGGCAGGCAGTGCAGAGGCTGACCTCTGACCCCTCAGGAAAGGAATGTGGAAGCTCTTTCATCCAGGACAGAAACCAAAGACACCCGGGCGGTTTGGAAAGTGGCGGTTCCATTCTGCCTTCAACGTTTTTGATTAGGAGAAGTAAGCAGAGGTTCCATGTGAATGTGCTGTGGGGGTGTTTGTTGTAGCGGCATCTGCCATTTTAGAATGAAGTTCCGTCCTGCGGCCAGTGTGTTTCTTTCCTCTGTGATCACTGCGGTGACGGGCGAAGTGTGATAAGTGGGTGGAAATGGCTGCAGTTGGGCTGTTTGTGTGCTGGTGGAAAGCCCTGGTTAGGAAGCACTGTGTGCTCTGACCTATAACCTGTGTAGTATGTTTGTAGTGGGGCTGAACGATTTGGGGAAAGCATCTAATTGCGATTTGGATTTGCGTTTTTTTCTTAAACGTTTAAGCTAAAGTTCAATATGTCACTGTGTAACAGATAAAACATGTCATGGAGCATTAAAACATGAGACACCATCAAAACCGCTCTATATTCTTATGCAAGGATGAGAACATGGATATGAATTGCCAGCAATAAGTGTTTTTCTTTTAATAAGCGTGGCCATTGAACAGTCACACACAGAACATGTATCACAAAAGCTAAAGTTATAATAATAATTAAACAAATTCCATATATCCAATAGAAAAATATCAATACTTTCCTGTAAACTGAAATGTCTGATATGCCTCAGTTTAATCGCAGCATCTACACGCTGCACCTTCTACGATCATGTTAAATGAAGTAATTTAAAAATCAATGAAAAATCCACTAAAAATAGGACATTTCTGTAAACAATATCTGATATGTAACAGTATTCCAGCATTTGAACAGTAAATGTAATAATAATAAAAAGAGGAATAAAAAATGTTAACCCAAATGTTACGCCAAACATTCAACTAAACATTGCACATTAGATTAATCGCGGTCTTCAAAATTAGCTAACTGCATTCTTTCAAATCTTGATTTCGATTTTTTAAAATGATTACTCATTCAGCTCTAGTTTGTATTTGCTTTTCATTACCCATTACTGACATCTACACACTTAAAAATGATGGGTTAAAAATAACCCAACTTGGGTTGTTTTATAACCCAACCGCTGGATCACTATTGCACCGGACCAACAGTAGTTAATTTGACCCAGCAAGATGGGTTGGTGATTTTTAACCCAACAGATGAGTTAAATATTCTACCCAAATGCTGGGTCAAATTAATTATAATTCTGGGTTGATTCAACTACATACATTTGTTATATAGTGTACCCAAATGCTGGGTCAAATTAATTACAATTCTGGGTTGATTCAACTACATATTTGTTATATAGTGTACCCGAATGCTGGGCAAAATTAACCTATATGCCAGATTAATTCTAACACATTACAGTACAATTTAAGAAAATAAATTGCAATAAAACTGTTAAACTACAAACCTAGAACAGAATACATGCTAGATGTATGAATATATTATTTAATAAACACTTAAACAATACAAAAACAAAACAACATAATGGAATCTTTGAAAAAAATGTATTATATCAACAATATAGTGGAACTGGTGCAGTTCATATCACTCAGGTAGGAAAACATTCAGAGCAAAACAACAATTACGAATGAACTGGCTGAACATTCAACAGGTCTATACTGAACAAATTCAAATTCCTATTAAAAAGCTGCTATTAAAAGCCATTAGCTCTACTTGCAAGCAAGTATTCTACTTTGAATAAACTTTACCATTTTAGACTCCCCTCCTGGCATTTCACGTGACCAAGTTTCAAACAACTTTGATGCAGCATCCCCATGCAGGACAAGCCTGTGCAATCTATAAAATGGAAAACACATTTTTAAAACCAATTCAATGTGGCACACTAATAAAACATTATAAACAATGCATCCTTATATGTAAGATCATATTTCCCTATACCTACCATGCCTTTGGTCATTAGGTGAGGGAACTCTTCGAGGATCTGATCGATGGTCCAATTGTTGTCCCTAATCCACTTGGCCCTGTAGACTGCTGTGTTCGGCATGTAGGTCTCTATCTGGCTGAGGGGCTGAGAATTATTTCTCAACCATTCTTTAAGCTGTGACCCACGTTCGTCTGATATGGTACAGTCTGTAAAAAAGAACATGAAAGTTGTCATTCACTGAAATATGGATGTTTTGCTTCATCAAATAATTTTTCAGTTTAATAATTACCTGGTATGAGAGCCCTTGCTAGAGCGCCATCATCTGGCGTTTGTGGTGGTGTCTGTGCCGTGCTCTGCGACCTGCTGGTTGATCTCAGCCGCTTCCTGACGTTCCGCAGCTTTTCCTCCAGGAATCCAGTGGCCGGCTCTATTCATCTATTGGAGTCACTTTGACATATTACGTGGAAGCTATTGAAAAAAAGAGGAAATTATATTTCATAAGAATTCATGTCTGAAAAGGGCTTTAGTAGCAATGCAGACTTGATATGCTGTGGATGGGAAAACATATTTCTTACCTTTTAAATCTTTCGACAAGGTCTGGCACTCTGTCATAGTGTTAATGACAAAGTTATCCATTGATCTGAAACAAACACAAAAAGAGCTTAAGCAAAGATACAATTGCTATTGTATTAACTATTCAGATATCACCATGTAAAAGCAATGCAGACTAACAGCAGAATGTAATCCAATGTGAAGATAACAGCCATTTTATTTAGCATCACAATCCTCCCTCTCTACCTATACAATTCATATGACAAATTGCATGCATGTAAATTGTTTTTACCTTTTTACAAGAATATTTGTGGCTGCTCAAAGCATAGCCTTCAGGGCACGAGTGTCAGTACAACAGTACAGCAGTGGTTCCCAAACTTTTTATTATATATTTCTTAACCCTTAACTCAAGTGGCCCTTGTCGTTTGCCAGGCCGCCATTTTAAATAAGCATTTGTTCTTATCTATTGTGGGTCACCACATTACTTAAATAAATGCACATAAATGCATTTAGTCAGACATATCAGGTTATCTCACTGTTTTTACATACTTTAATCAGTCATACACTGTTATGCCTTCACATTTCACATTAAAAGCTTCAAGGAAAAACAAGCGCGTTCATTTACAGCCAGTTAAAATAATATAGCTAGCAAAGCAACTAACTGACAGCCAGTTGGCTAGTAAACTATCTAGCTAGCTAGCTAGCTAGATAGTTTGTTAACTGCCGAATTACCTGGCTAGCTTGAAACTAGCTGGCAAATTAGCCTGGTGAACTCAATAAACATGACCATATGCCCATGGGCATTATGAACTTGTTTCATTAATTCATTAATATAATTCAGACCAAACGGATAAGCTGTAGGCTATACATGCTTCCATGATAACGGCTAAATGGCTATCGTTAGCTAGCTACGTTGTTAGCCAAACTAACCAACTAGCCTCACAATATAAAGATAGTACTTTAATAGGTAACGCAACACAGACAATGTGAATTAGACATGTAGCTAGTGTACACAAACCTTTTATTATGTATTTGCCTCGTTGGATGACCAGACTGGTTCTCTGCTGTGACAAGCGCTCGGTGTGTGGACTCTGGTGATGATCTGATGCAACCCAATGACGTTCGAAGCACAAACAACCCAAGTGCTGGGTCAACCGATGTATGTTGGGTTGATGGATTTTGACTCAACACATGAGTTGCACAAAATAACCCAACTTCCATATAAATAACCCATAATGGGTAAAACATTTCATAACCCAGCGGTTGGGTAGATGAAATAACCCAGCATTTTTTAGGGTGTAGGGCTGCAACTATTGATTTTTTCTTTTGTCAATTGACAAATCATTTGAACTCTATTGACATTACATTTTTCAGTGTTAGATGATATTTAACATGATTTCACTATCACTTATGTTAACTTCAAATGAAAAATGTTTGACCAAATAATTATGTTCATTTATTTTATTGACACTTAGACACAAAAACATAGGAAAATAGGGTTGCAAAAACAGTAGTTACCCTATAACTGTGAAATTTCCCTTAATACTTTTGCCATTTGAAAATGTTCTTCTCATTCAGAACACAAGACAAAATAAAAGTTTAGTTGGAAAACGTAATGTGCTAAATAATTTTTTTTTTTTTTGATTAATCTGTTTTTGTGATCGGAGCTGAAATCCTAATCGCGAATAGAATTTCAATTAATTGCACTAGAAATGTACTAGAAATGCTACTTTATTGCACTCTAATTCTACAGGTCTATACTGGGTTATACAACACCAATCGTTGCAGTCAGATCGCTGCAGTCAGCAGCGGCGAAACAAGCTACAAGCTACAATATAAGTTAATAGGGCAATTTTCCAGCTTGTATTTACCTTCACAAAAGTGCTTGTTTTGCTGCTGACAGGCTCAGATTAATATTCTAAGTGTCTGACAACATTATGAAAAGGATCCCTTCAGAGATAGAACTTTAAAACCTCTTTAAGACTTCTGTTTTACCAGCTCTGAAGTCGCTAGCGCTAAACCCACCAGACTCCATTTAAAAAAGCAATACTTTTAGCGTCTAAAGAGCCAACAAATTTTCACATGTAAATCGGTAAACTACTCACGAGTTGTGATGGTTGGAAAAGTGGAGAGAAGACCCAAAACGGCTTTTCATAGTTTTATTTTGTTTCTGTCGACTGTGAATAAAGTGTATTTTATGATGTAAAAATTACTGTTAGCGAACACAATTTCGCTTTCTGTTTGAATTAAAAGGATCTTACTCTTTAACAGAAAGGTCGACCTCCTTAGAAATCCTTAGAGGAATCTAAACCTCACTGAAACAAATAGCAAGTATTTGTCATGGATCACCTGATTTCGACAGAAAGATTCTAAGTGTGTTGTTAGCATCCAATCTCTCTTTGGTGAAGAGAAGTACGCGCCTATGCTGACTACTAGAAAACACTTGATATAGTAGAAAAATAGAGTTCATTTTCACTTTCTAAGTGATTGAACATAAGTGCTATTGAGTGCACCAAATTGCGATATACAGTATAAAAGTTTAGGAAAAAGTTTGAGGTACAAAGATTATGGTCCATTCTTCTGGTATATGTACAGTACATTATTAAAGAAAGGCAACAATGGTCATTGAATTCCAAATTTCAAGATTAATGTGCAATAAACAACTGATTTAAAAGAAAAATAACAAAGCTGACAACAGTTTTCTAGATAAAACTGGTGAAAGTTGTGAAACTACAAATGGCCTTTGAAACAAAAACAGATCACTGTATGAGAATACAAAAAATAAATCAATACATGTACAATATATATTGGTTACAGTTGGTTCATATTTCCACTTAAATGTTGCTTGTTTGTCATGTGCAGACACGAGTGTTGAGTGTGTGAGACCAGTGTTTGAACATGAGTGCATCTGGAGCTCGTACCATCACAGTTGATTGTAGCTGCAGACGGATTTACTGTACAAACATAACAGTGGGGGGGGGGGAACAGTGAGCAACCGAAGGGGTTTAAACATGTGGAGTGGGAACACATGAGAGAAACCTCAGCCGGGTTTTCATTAGTTGATTGATACATAATGGGGAACATGAGTGTGAAGTGCTGCAGAGAGACATGCGAGAAACCTACTAATGCACACGCTGGTCGCTCTTTACATTAAAGGATAACTTCAGTTTTTTTCAACCTGGACCCTATTTTCCTATGTTTTTGTGTCCGATATGAACAACAAACCTTCAAAATTGGTCCATTATTAAGCAAGACCGCTGCTGTCGGCGATAGCCTACAAGCTACAATGTAAGTTATGTGGCAATTGTGCACATTTCTATGGAGGATGACCTTTCTGTTAAAGAGTAAGATCCTTTTTTTAAACATAAAAACATACCGTGAAATTGGGTTCGCTAAAGCCACCAAACGCCATGTAAATGAAAAGTGGACTAATGAAGTGAAATACACTTCATTAGTCCACTTTTAGCGGACGAAATTGACGATGCACATTTGCCCCATAGGGTTACATTGCAGCCCGGTCTGCGGCTGCTGCTCACAGCGTTCTCGCTTAATAGACCTTTTTCACGGCAGACATGTTAACATGTCATAGTAGGAAAAGCACAGGTGTATATTAAACCATTAATGATGGCTGCATTCCACTTAGGAGAGGCCCTGGTATTAAACCATTACGGATGGCTGCATTCCACTTAGGAGAGGTCCTGGTATTGTGCATGCTGACTCACTGAAATAGCTTACTGGGACACTTGATGGAACTGAGCCATCGTTAAGGTTATCAATTTCAGCTTTGCTTTTCCTACTGTGACAAGTCCAAATGTCTGCTGTGAAAAAGGTCCATACTGGACCAATTTCAAAGATTGTTGTTCCCATCAGTCACATAGACACAAAAACATAGGAAAAAAGGGTCCATGTTGATTGAAGACCTTATTGAGTTGTAGAAACATGAGAGAGGTTGTTGATTAGTTTTTTTTTCGATTGCTAAACGACAGTAGGCACAACTGAAGCGACATGTGCAAAACTCTAACTACAGTCTGCACAGCAGCAGTTCATGTGGACCAAACTCTAGTTCGTTTTTCATTGCTTGAACACAATTTTCAAAACTCTACACACTTATCTCATGACTTTAACCACAACGTGCACAATACTGTGGATTTACAGCACTTTGTTAAAATGCTAACACACCGCTGTCAAAACCACACATTCAAAACAGAATAGATTTCAGTCTGGCGCCTATCAAACACTGCTAAATGCAAAAAGCATATACCAACATGTCCAGGTAAGATGTCTGAGGTTACGTACACAGCTATAAAAAAAAATAATTGAAAACCACTACTTTTACTATAATAAAACTGTGGACTTCCTGTTTTTCAGAAAGCAATGGAGGTGAAAGCAATGGAAACACCACATTCGTTTTTATTTAGAGATGATGCAGACATCCAATGTGATGAAGAAAACTTGCCGCATGATGCTGGAGATAGGCAGGATTAGTCACGCTATTCTTTGTTACTGTTATGCACCTTTTGATTTCATTTCATTTGATTTATTTAATTGTATTAAGAATGCCTTACACATGAAAAAAAGACATCAAATACAATTGTATTGTGGTCCTCAACACATAACATCAGGACAAGACAAGACACCTACAGAGTGTGTCATAATCAGTGACATAACATAAAAACATTTTTCTTAAATAAATAAAAATAAAAATGGTGACTTGCCCTTTGATCTATTCGGCAACCTTTAATTTTTTTCCAGTAATTTCTTAAATTACTAGACAAAATACTATATTGAAGCAAACTGCTGATTTTCATTCATTCTTGTTTACCTTACATAAAAATTGGTATATTGTAAAATCTATATATTTTCTTTAAAGAAACTATTATGTAGTGTGAGTCACTCATATTGTTCAAACTGTAAAGATGAGAAAGTTTGTAATTTCTGTATTGGTGTTTGATGCTAGTGTTTTTACTCTGTGTGTTCTGAGTGACAGTGTGTGTTATCTCAGTGAGGGTTGTTCATAGTGTCTGGCTGCACTGAGCCTGTTTTGAGACGTGTGTGAAGAGTTGTGTTGCTTGGAATGAGTTGTGCAGGTGATGTGAACTGTTTAGCTCAGGTGACTGTTGGTAGTGCAGACTGTACTTAGAGTTTTACACATGTGACTTCAGTTGTGACCACTGTCGTTTCGCAATTGAAAAAGAACTGTGATAGGCTGATAGAAAATGAATAATGACACTGGTTGACTGAGAAAAAGATTAAGAATGTACTTGGTGATGTACAATTTTCAGGGAAGTGTAGAGATTTGTTGCTTCATGATGGTAGAGCACATGCTTCAATTGTAACTGAGTGCTAACTTACTAATCATACTAATGTAGGCCTGTTCTTCCATACAAAGGCACAGAACAGTAAATACACCAAGGGTGAAGTTGTGAAAAAGGTTAAAAGTTTTCAGGCTGGTTAGCAAACTGCAGGTTAGCAAACAGAAAGTTTTTTGTGTGTCTATCAGTTGTTAGAATTTCTACTTAATGTCAATACAGAAATTAATCTACAATTTAATGCCAGGTTATATATGATTTAAAAGTGATTTAACTACACCAAATTCTGAATTTCAGTGGAGTCAAAAGCTGAGTGGGTTGTTTTTGCTACTCGGCTGAGCTAAGCTAACGCTAGTTAACATTTAGCAGGACTAGTTTAGCTGTATTTTTCTACATCGTGATTGGATTTGGCTACTGCCTCATTTAGTTCTGTTGGATAATAAACTGAATTACCAAGATGCTAGTTGATCAAAATTAGTAGTTACAGCGAGAACTAGGGAGGAAAAAAAGCAAGTACATATTGCTTTAGCTAAGGCTAGCCTTGGCTATCTCATAGCTCTCACTTGGTATAGCTTTCCTACATTAGCTGTCCGTTATAGTTACTGCTTTTACGCCAGTTCTTGCACTATATTGTAGCATTGATAAATGTAAGACTTCCGGAGAGGAAATAGCAGTTTAACGCCAACAAAAAAATGTCAAATTGATGCCTATTGCACTGAAGTGTACAGGCGCTTCCCACAACAGACATTTTGACACATCACAGTAGTAAAAGCACAGGTGTAAATAGTAAAATAAATGATGGCGGAATTCCATTCAGCTGCTTCTGTATCAGGCTCCTGGTATTGTGTGTGCTGGCTCACTGTCACACTGTCATGATGACTTACTGGGACACTTGAAAAGAATGGAACCATTGTTAATGTTATGCATGTAATTGTTAAGGAACACCTGAGCTGTTGTTATTGTGTCAAGTCAAAATATCTTCTTTGGACAAAAGGTCACACTGGGGAATAAAAACTTTTTCTGATTAAAATAAGCACAGAATTCTACCATGAAATATCTAAATATATAGTATTTCATTACAATGAAATTTAAATGTCCTGCTTTGGAATATGTCAGTGAAATATGGAGAGAAGGCATACAAACACATTAAAAAGACTTGGGGCCTGATGTACGTACATTTGCAGATGTAGCGTTACTAGCACCATGGCCAACCTGCAGAAAGCGCACGCTGTGATACTTCACTTTACGTCGTATTTACCAAACCTGCAGTTCATCGGGTAATCGCCGCCTTTCTCCGCCCACTATACCGTAAATTGCGCTGTAGCAAAGCTTCAAGTACTTGTACAATATTTGTAATGTAGCGAAGAGTTTAACAACTGCCGGAATGGAATGTGAACGCTGAGTCGGAGATTCAATGTCATCTTTGATTTCTTCAAGTAACTGTAATATTGCATGGCTGCTTAATCTGTAAAGCATAATGATTTTGTGTTCAGTCAACTGAAAAAGTGTGATCCTTGTGGCAAAAATCCTTTCAGCCCGTCTCCTTGGCCTATGTCTTCGTCTTGCTCGGATTACTGCTGTCATTTCACCAGGAGGCGAGAGAACCCGCTTGTGGCTGGTTTACACCTGCTTTTAAGGAGGCGGAGAATTTTCACCGCAAAATAGAGGCGCGCTTTCACGGGCATTTTTTGTACATACCACGGAATACATAATTAGGTGCACTTAACGTTTCCCCCCATCTCTTTATGGGAAACTCCAACTTTCCCCTTGACCCTCCCTTGAATGCATATGCATGACACGGAAAAGCGCAATTTGCCATTTTTAGTTCCCGCGACAGGCAGTCTGCGCTTTAACCTCAGTGCGGCCTGTTTGTACATACCTCGCCATGCTTTTACGCTCACGTTGTGAAACAAATACGCCTGAAGTGGACGCAAAAGCGTCAGTACATCTGGCCCTCGGTGTATAAAGCCAAGCATCACTGCTTAAGGTGGTACTGGTTAACGATCAGTGATGTGGTAACAAAACAGTGAGATATGTAGGGCAACTAAAACACTTTCATTGAAAAAAGAGTTTTAATGTTATGTATACATAATGCATAAAGCATGATACTATTGCATAGGTCAGTCATTTGGGCTCGTTCAGGCCTGAGGGCATCCGTGCGTGAAGTCACCGCTCCACATGGTCTGTCATGGTGTGCCCTTTGTGTTCAAGCTCTATTTGGTTTATTTCTGTAACATTGATGGTGTGGATTCGCTTCATTGTACTGTATCTGGCTGTCTGTGTGTGCGCCTTTGTGAGTGCGTTTGAGCATACCGGCTTGGGGGGGTTTGTGTGTGTGTGTGTGGGGGGGGGGTTTACATGATGTTGCATTCGGTGTGACCAGAACTATGTGTGTTGTATGTGCTGTTGTGTGCGGAGGAGAGAGACAGGGAGACACGGCATGGTTCAGGCCAGGAATGTGCGATGTGGGTAGGCTGCACAATAGAGCCAGGCTCCCTGAGGGTGGTCAATGGGACGGGTGTCACCCCCCTGCACCCTCCCTGCTGGGTGATGACCACCACACAACGCTACAGCTGTCAGGTCCTCTTAACCACCGCTGTAAACACACATACATTACGAGAACAAACACACGTGTATGCACACGTACACACCGAGACATGCGTGAGCACACAGGCACGCATGTGCTAATGTGCATCTTTTGTCGTAAAAAGAAAATGACATGAACACACAGACACAAAAACTCTCATATGCACGTTTTAGCCACCTGTGGATACGCGGTTGTGCATTTCTATGTAAACATGTAAATATGAGCATCTGCAAAAGCACTCAGAGCAGATTCCAAGATATTTGCTGTCTTTCTCAACTCATTGACCGCTCACACAGAAAGGATGCCATTACATCTGGAGTTGTGTATGTATGTATGTGCAGACATGGCGCATGGGTGTGCATTCTGTCACATATTCCCACGTGTTTACGGGACTTGCATGCTCTCTCGGTTCACGTGACTGGCGCTCGGAGCGCGGCTAACATTGTGCTCAGCGCTGTGTCCGCTCAACCTTGGACTTAGCTGGTGTGTTAGCAAGCAGGAGTCACACAGGTCACTGAGGGTAAATAAGGGAATGCAGAGATGACAGGGAGAGAGAGAGAGAGAGTTCAGCGCTCTCTTTTGGAACATGAGTTAATATAGTTTGTGGTTTATTTTAAATAAACAACTGCAGCTGTTTGAGTGCAGTTTTCAGTCATTCTGTCCACTTTTTCCACCGCAAAGTGTGCGACTGTTTTCGCTTCTGTAAAGAATTTGTTGAATTCAGGTTAACAGGTAGTGCTGGTTCTAGAAAGCCTGAGTTTGTGACACAAACAGCTCTCCACCCCTTCCTCCCCACACACCCTCCACCCCTTCCTCCCCACAACCTTCTCTCCACCCTGAGGGGTTGTGTGTTTTCCCCCTAAGGATTACAGGAGCCTTAACCCGTTTCATAACAAGTACGCACATGTACATAAACACACACAAAGCTGGCTTTGTGCACTATGCTGTCATCTGCAGACACACATGATGAGGCTGTGTAATTGCATTCCATCGTCACACGTTTGGCTATACAAGTACGGGTGTGTTATGCTGTGACTGTGATTGAGAGTCATCATGGACAAAACAGTTTTTTGCTAAACCTTTGCAGCTCGTGTCAGGTCAGTCAGACTTGTCGTTCAGCTCCCCCTAGTGATCTCAGAGGAAACTTGCTTTTGAAGTGTAATTTGCAGATGACATGCTCAGATTCTGGGGTTTTGAGTTGTTGTCTACATCAGTGCATTTTGTTAAAAAACGTTGTCAAAGTTTTTAGAATAAAAGGATGCATGCAGTCACATTTTTGTTAACTTACCTTTTCTGTTTGTCATGTTTGCTCTCTCCTTGCAGGACGGTAAAAATGCAGAGCAGTGTTTCCCACTCACCGCCAACCATAGCTGTTGGGACCGGGTGAGGAGGAGAGAACAAGAGAGCGAAGGAGAGGAGCGACTGAAGCAGAGAGCGAGAGAGAGAGAGGGAGAGAAGAAAAGTGCAGAGACGAAAGAAGGACAAGAAGTATTTCAACAGGTAAACAGTTGGCTTTATGTGAAAAATATGTCTAATGTAATCTAACTTAGCAGTTAGCTTCAAAGCATGCACTTTCTATCTCACCGCAGATTTTGGCTTACCTGGATCATTGGCCCTTCCTGTGAGCTGTTGAGCGTCTTCTTTTTTCGATAACCCCCTCCCCCCCTCCCCTCCCCTCCACAACTTCCCAAGTTGAGCCTGCAAGGCAGGGGAGCCACAAGTATATTTTCATGGCAGCGGCACTCTAGGGCTGCCATGGCAGCTGCTGCCGCCGATGCCTCACACCGTATTACCGCACTGACGCCGGAGGAAGAGGGACGACGGACTGCCGCCAAGCTGTTTGGGAGCGCCGCCCCGCTGCCACGGATAGAGCGAGAGAGAGAGAGGGGGAGAGAGAGAGAGAGGGAGAGGGAAGGAGAAAGGGTAGGGAAAGCGAGTGGGAACGAGTGTTTGGCGTGCGGGGCCCTGTTCGCCTCACAGGAGAAGCTCCGGCTGCACGCCTTGAGTCACACAGGAGAGAAACCCTTCCACTGCTCACAGCCACACTGTCCCAAGGCCTTCAGCTCCAAATACAAACTCTTCAGGTACTGAGAATTAATCATATCGCTCAATTCACATCCTTTTAAATACAGCCTGAGGCATGGTTTCTTTAGCTTTCTTAAAGTCCTCATTGAGCAACTTTAGAAAGGCTATACTTTTGACTTTTATTCAACATGTGTGAGACTGAAAAAGTAGTGACTTAAGTAGTGTGACCGCAATGTTTTTATTCACTTGACCCAGATTTAAAAAAAATGGCAGCCTGCAAAACTACACGGTACACTACGCGGTACACTATGCGGTACGCTACGCGGTACACTACCGCGTACACAATGCCGTACAATTGACAAAGCGCAGGCATTCCTCTGTTTTGGTTGCCGATGAAAGGATTCAGCGAGCGTTGCGTTGAAGATGATATGTTGCGTCACTATGGTGATCATCTGAGAATCAGGCCTACACTGAGGGGGTACCTTCTTCAGTGGAAAACAAAAAGAAAAGTACTGGTAGCAAAAGAGTGAGTGAAGCAGAGCTTTACCATACATTAGTGGAGTATTTAAGAGCTCAACAGCCAGACATTTCCCTCACATGGTGGAGACCAAAGTCAGAGCTAAAAAGAAAGTAAATGTTGGACTTACATTCATCAGTTGGCCGAGAACAGGACTCTAAATTAATGAAAATGTTGCTAATTCTGTAAGTAATTTCTGGACGTGTAAATGAGCAACTGTTAAATATCAATGATATGTTTACAATCAATGCAGGTTTAAGGGACTAATCTCAAACTCATCAACATACTAGGATGTTTGGAATACTGTGAATCCCAGGAAGTGGTTCCAAAACCTATTTTGGGTCCTGGCTGCAAACCACTGTGACTCATTTATGTGGACAAGTGGTTTGACTAAGAGGAAGTCATGCCTCACATTAGCATGCACACTACTGACAGACTGCATAACCAATGTGACATTAAAGGAACATGCCAACTTATTGGGACTTTAGCTTATTCAACGTATCCCCCAGAGTTAGATAAGTCCATACATACCCTTCTCATCTCCGTGCGTGTCATAACTCTGTCTGACGCACACCACCGCTAGCCTAGCTTAGCTCAGATCCTGGAGGTCCATCCTCCATCTAGCCTACTGCTCCCAATAAGTGATAAAATAACGCCAACATTTTCCTATTTACATGTTGTGATTTGTATAGTCACAGCGTGTACACATAACAAGGTCACATGAGACACAGCCATCTTCTTACCGTAGACATACTGGGAACTATATTCTCAGGAGGCAAAGCACTGCTACTCTCTGCTACTTGGGCGGAGTGATTTGCTCGCAGCACGTGAGGAGCAGAGAGTTCGCCTGGAGTTCGCTCAGAGTTGGAGTAATCACAACATGTAAATAGGAAAATGTTGGCGTTATTTTGTCACTTACTGGGAGCAGTAGGCTAGTTGGAGCCGGTTACCTCCAGCATCTGTGCTAAGCTAGGCTAGCGGTGAGTGCGTCAGACAGAGTTGCGACACGCACGGAGATGAGAAGGGTGTGTATGGACTGGGTGTATATCTAACTCTGGGGGATACGGTGAATAAGCTAAAGTCCCAAAAAGTTGGCGTGTTCCTTTAAGACAAGGAATGTGTAACACCCCTACCATTTACAATCTCTCTTTTTTTTCTTGTGTTTCCCAGGCATATGGCCACACACTCTCCACAGAAGACCCATCAGTGTTCGTTCTGTGAGAAAATGTTCCACCGCAAAGACCACCTGAAGAACCACCTGCAGACCCATGACCCCAACAAGGAGGCCTTCAAGTGTGAAGAGTGTGGGAAGCACTACAACACCAAGCTGGGATATAAGCGCCATGTGGCCATGCACTCTGCCACGGCCGGGGATCTCACCTGTAAAGTGTGCATGCAGAGCTACGAGAGCACGCCCGTGCTCTTGGAGCACCTCAAGAGCCACTCCGGGAAGTCTTCGGGCGGCACCAAGGAGAAAAAACACCCGTGCGACCACTGTGACCGCCGTTTCTACACGCGGAAGGATGTGCGACGGCACATGGTGGTCCACACGGGCCGAAAGGACTTCCTATGCCAGTACTGTGCCCAGCGCTTTGGCAGGAAGGACCATCTGACGCGCCACGTGAAGAAGAGCCACTCGCAGGAGCTGCTGAAGATCAAGCCGGAGCCTCCCGACATGCTAGGTCTTTTGGCTTCTGGGTCGCCCCCTTGCTCTGTGAAGGAGGAGCTCAGCCCCATGATGTGCGGCATGGGTCCCAACAAAGACCCTATGATGGGCAAACCGTTCCCCAGCGGGGCCCCTTTTCCGATGGGCATGTACAACCCCCACCATCTCCAGGCCATGTCTAATTCTGGGGTGGGTCACCCGCACCCGTCTCTGATGCCCAGTCCCTTGTCTGCAGCTATGGGCATGGGCTGTCACATGGAATCCCCTGGTCCTCTTCACCCACACTCCCACCACCACCACCACCACCACCATCACCACCACCACCACCATTCCCCTCCGCTGCCCCAGCACCACCAGCCCCAGGCTCCCCAGCAGCAGCACCAGCCCCAGCCAGCCCCCAAATACCAGCTGGGATCTACCTCATACCTGCTGGACAAGCCCTTGAAAGTGGAGATGGAGAGCTTCCTCATGGATCTGCAGAGTGGCTCTCCAGGCCCGGTTCCCTCTGCAGAGCCACACGCTGCTGCCTCACCCCACAAGGACGGACTGGAGTCCACCTCGGGCCTGGTGGACGAGCTTTGCGGGGATCACCTCCTGTCCAAGAGCCCTGCGGTGATCGCCGAGTCTCTGTGCGCTGCTAACATGGACTTCTCCCACCTGCTGGGCTTCCTGCCCCTCAACCTGCCTCCCTACAGTGCCCCCATGAGCACGGGAGGGCTGGTGATGGGCTACACCTCATCCGCGACCCCCTCCTCTTCCTCCTCCTCTTCCTCATCTCTGCACGCTGCCGAGCCCCACGCCGCAGCACCTCTTACCTCTTTGCAACCGCAACCTCAGGAGCAGCAGAGCTCCAGCGGGGGTCTGGGCCTCGGACCCCTGCACCCCCTCCCACCAGTGTTCAGCTCCAGCCTTAGTACCACCACGCTGCCTCGCTTCCACCAGGCCTTCCAGTGAGAGAGCCAGCCCTTGGCCCAGCCAAGATGGCCTCCGTACCAGCCTCAGCTCAGTATGGATATTTCGGGTTGTGGTTCTTTTACAGTGCCTGTTGAAGAAGTTGGAGAACTAGAATAAATAAATTCACACATGAACACTTAGAAGCCTTACCTGAAAGTGCACAAAAGCTTTTAATTGAGCCTTAAAAGGAAGTTAGACCCCTTTGAGCAAAAAAAGGAAAGGTGAGAAAAGAAGTTGAAGGAGCTTTTATTTGGGCTTTTTGCCTTTCCCCCCCCCATCCTATAGTTATAACAATGTATTAACCCATCCTTTTTTATTTCCATTTACTTCCCCTTTTATCCCCCTTCCATCCCCCTATTTAGTAGTATAGAGGGCAGGATCAGTAGGCCAAAAGGCATGGTACTGCATACTTAAAGTAATAATATAAAAAAAAAAATCTAAGATAATTTTTTAGTGAAGATTATCTGTCTTGTTGTGACCCAGAAAAAAATATATAGTTTGAAGTGGATATTTTGTTTTACTTTATTTTTCTTTTCCAAATGTAAGAACATGTCACATCTTGAGTTTTGAACCACCCACTCTAATTACCTAAATGTAACAATCCGTACAGAGAGCCTCTCTTCTCTCTCTCTCTCTCCCTCCCAGTGAAGGAATGAAGAGATATAGACATTCACACACAGCCAACGATCAAACCTTAACTCTAAAACCCCCCCTCTGCCTCTAAAGAAGTGCTCTTTAAAAAAGATTTTTTTTTTTAAACGAGATAGATGTCCCTTTTTATTTTCATTTAACTGTAACCGATGTGCTCCTAGAGTCAGTTCAGTTGTATTGAAAAGCTCACTAAATGAAAAACGGACTCTTATGATAATGAATGATGAGAGACCCGTTTGCTGCCAAACTCCGAGACCAGTCGCACACGTGGCCACAGTTTTAAGCAAAAGAAGAAAAGAAAATAAGAGCGAAACGTGAGTGAAAGTGTGTGAGTTGGTTGAAAATGATGTAATATCACGCTGGCTTTTTTTTTTTTTTTTTTTACTTGTTCCTTAAGAGAAGCACTTTAAAAAAATAAATAAAAAAAAGGCAGAAGAAGAAGGCACTTAAACCTTTAGGAATCTCCTTTCTCGTGACTCCCAGAGGTTTTCACTGCCTGAGACAGAGACGTTCTCCTCACTCTCCTTCCGTCACCCGTCTCCCTTCCGAACAGTTATCTTTACAAAATTCCCCTGAGAATTGAATAATGATAATTGCAGCAGTTACGTGGCTGCCCAACATACCTAAAATATATATATATATATGGAACAAACACATCTTTAGGCAGTCTTTCAAAAAGATGCATCATCAAGGTAATGATGAACCCTGACATATGTGAATGGCAAAAGAAAACAAAAGAATTTCAGTGACAGATGAGTAAAAAAGAAAATGTGTTAAAGAATGTTATTGCAGTGTACGAAATATCTCAAAAATGAATATTATTATTATTGCTTTTATCTCAGTAAGGTGTATTTCTAGGTAGACGTATTCAAACTAAGTGATGATGTATTTTTGATGTCTGGCAGTTTTACATTTGTGTGTATCTTGCATTTTTGATCAAACAAAATGGATGAAGTATTAGCTTTTTCCCTTAAGCTTTCTCTGTCCTATCCGATCTTTACCTTTACATGTACTTGAGTTATAGTATAGCGGAATCAGAACTGTGGATGGGAAATATCTATAGAAGGCTGTTAGAATTAGGATTTGAACTAGATAGATTGTTGGGATGCTGACAATGGATGGCCGACGAAATCTCTTTTTAGCCAGTGGAATATGTAACCCCTGCGCTGTGGTGAAATCTCAGCCGATTTCACTACAAGCTCAGTGGCAAGTGGAAGTCTTGGAGTTTAGATCCTTTCTAACCATTCACCAACAGCCTAGTTAAAAAAAAAAAAAAAAAAACCTGAGCCCAAAGTTAACCCGAAGCTTCAAAGTGAAATCGGTGCTCTTCATCGAACGTTCGGTCTATGGCATGACCAACAGCAACTGGCGTATCCATGGCCACACGCGGAGCTGAACTCCTTCATCACGTGGGATAGTTCATCTTGTACGGAAAATGTTGTTCCGGTCATAGATCACAAGTCCTCGTTCACTTTTGCCTATAGCTCCAATCGCAATTTAAATGCTGAGTAAAAAAACAACAAAGAAAGGACAGAAACCAGGAAAAACATAGTTCATGAAAAAATGAAAAATAAAACACATGTTGCTGCTTTTAGCTACGGTTGGTGATGGACGACAACTGTAGACCACTAGAACATTTACATTTTATTTTTTTTAATTTCTTTTTGCAAGATGGACAGTGAGCTAAAAACATGCACAAACGGAACCGACAAAGTGTTCATCATCCCCAGGCCCCATCCCCTCTGTACTCTTTCCCCCCCCTCCTCATCCTCTCTCAGCTGCTTTGTAGAGTCCAAGGTAAAGGGTCTGAAAAATACGGCGATATCTTGAAGAAAAAAAAAAAAAAACACCTCTTCACTGAATTCCCAGGCTTTGACATTCAAAGCACAGGGGGACACTGACTGACTGCATAACTTGGGGGAGATTGCTCATAGTCATATATTTGTTTTGTTTGTTGTCATATGATATATTATTTTCTGTTTGTATAAAACAGGACCTCGAAAAAACAACACAACACATCACCTCATTTTTATTTGTTTTTATTTTTCTTACCAAAACCTGGGGAGAAGAAACTCCATTTTTGCACAATTGCTTGATACAAAATGCTACGAGTGTTTATCGGATTATGTTTTTAAAAAATACTGTAGGATATGAAACCCCCCCGACGATGAGCGTGTTAAGACAGGCGAGTATGTCTAACGTCGGGAGGCAGGAGCAGCTAAAAATTCTGAATCAGCAAGCACTGATGTAAGAAACCCCCCTCCACAGTCTGACTGTTTATCACAACTTTATCTCAAAAATGGTAGATTTTATAATCCAAGTTCGGAACTAATTTGAAACATGTATAAGTCTCCCCCCCCCCTGGAAAGTCATTATTTTGATAATTTGATTATTTTGAATGACTCTCGCAAAAATGATCAAACCTTTTATTGATCCTAAATAAATTAGCTGTCGGCACCTTTGTGAGACTTTAAACATTTTATATATATATATATATATATATATATATATATATATATATATATATATATATATATATAAAAGGCAAGATTTAAATTTGATCTTTATAATGATCTTAAAAAAAAAGATTGTTTTTAAGAAAAAAACCTCTTGGCTTAAGCCAAATTTGTAGCAATCAAATTGAGCATTTATACTTTTGTAACAAATATTCATTTAGCCCTAAAAAAAGACAAAAACAAACAACAAAAAAATAAATGAAAGAAAAGCTTTTGGCATGTATTAAGTTTGTCCTCCCTGGGTTTCTGTGAGCTAATCTGAATTCTAGCACTTTCAACCTTGAAAAAAAGAAAAGAGAGAAAAAAAAAAAAAGAGTATTTTTTTCTTTTAAATTTCAGCTAATATGTTCATATGTTTTTAATTTTGTATTGATCCTGTATATGTACGTGCCATTAGTTTGATGTGTAGACTTTATCAAGCTTTGTGTATTTCTCTTCTCCAAAAGAATAACAGTATTTTTGATAGACTTTTCACTAATATCCTTCTAAATAAGAGCCGCCCCACCCCCCCTGTCCCTTCTCCTCTGTAACCTTTTTTTTTCCTTCTTCGCTTTTGGGTAAACCAGCTTTGCCTTCTCTCTCTCTCTCTCTCTCTTTCTCTCTCTCTCATAAATGTATCTAATCAAACTCTATAGCCAAGTGCTGGAAGAGAACAGCAACAACGTATCTGTTATTCTGAGGCGGTGAGAAACGAGACGGTTGTCAGTAGAGTGACAAAAAAAGCCACAACCAGACCAGACCACAACCTGCCATTAAAAAAAACCCGCTGTTGCGACAGAGACCCATCTGCACGCCATTTTTAGACCGTGTAACTGAAGAAAGAAAAAAAAAAAAAAGAAAATGACATGAAGTCAGTGACCCCAAAACTTAGCACTTAAAGCCTACAGCCATGGTCACTACACTGGTTGTTCCTGCCAAGAGGAACAACATGCTGGTAATGATGCTGCGTTCCAGGCAACCCGTAACTCGTGTTTTCACAACCTTCTACCTGTGAAAGTGCCCTGGAACGGCAGTCAAACCCGTAACTTACTACCCGTGAACTCGTACCAGATCGTTGTACTCCCGCTTACAGTTTTTGACGTCACACACACACAAACAACAATGGCGACCCCTGTTGATGCTGTACAGACGCCGGTGATTATCGGTGAGAAATAGAAAGAAATAGACATAAATGACGTAAAGTAATTCCGCACATTGTAATCAAAACAATACACATACGATTGTGTACCACTACAGGTTATGTTTATTAAATGAAGCCCAAAATATGTCGCCGACTAGAAATCACTAGTATCAGCTAGCGCCAGCTAACGTCAACGTTAGGTAGCCGCTAGCTAACGCTAGCTAGAAGGGTTTGTGGTGACTTTGTCTGGAACGCTACCATGACTCTTATGTGTGAATAGTGTTCTAAAAATGACTTGTTTTCCCATTGCAAAGTGGCTGCAGATGTGGCTAAATGAATGTTACTAAAGATAAACTCATCACGTAGTCGAAAAGGAGTATTATCTTTAGATAATTGAAGACAGAAGTGAAAAAACGTGGCCGTATACGTAGCTGTGAAACACTATCGGACCACCTGCGCTCATATTGGTGACGTTTTTTTATTTTTTTTTATAGAGGTGATTCACCCAGGACTGGGTCAGTTGTTCTTCATAGTGGGATCATTCTGGGGATAATGGGCCCCGTCTCTGGGCTCATTTACGCCAATCTCTATGGAAGCACATTTCTGCTAAGAAAAGAATTAAAAGAGAAAAAAAAATAACACAAAAAGATAGGCAAGATAAAAAATAAAAATACCCTTGATAAATCACACATTTGACTTAAGAAGTCAAAATTATTCAGCGCTAAATCAAAAGGATGACTTACTAAGTAAAAATTTGACTACATTTACATTGCTACGTTTTGGTTTAAAAACAAATATCTTTTGCTGTGTTTGCACTTTGCATTCCCCCTGATCTGGCGTTTCCGAGCCCTTAAACCTGGAGACGTTTGGAAACCGTTCTGAGCGCGTTTTGGTTTGGACTCTCCGGGGTTGTGTCGCAGTCTCAACGGCCGCAAACGGCGACCTTTCGCAACACTGTTTCGCCGCGTGATTGGGTCACGACGTCTCGTTCTTCTGAGACTAAGCTACTAACGTTACCATGGCGGAGTCTCCATTCTGCCTCCTGTTTATGCCCAGTGTACGAGAACGTTGATGAGATATTTTGGTCGTATACTAGTTCTTCTACTGGAGCTTAAAACGCTTGTGTACACGGAGATCGCTTTCGGCTCAAAACTCCTAAAAAACCAAAAACGTAGCAATGTAAATGTAGCCTTACTCTCTAGTAATTCTGATGTCTGACAAAGTCCAAATTTAGCCTCTTCAATTTTGAATAATTATCACAATTTAGACTAAGTGAACATTTTTAATATCTTCATAATTTTGAGTTTCAGCTAATACATACAAAATTATTACAAACTTACTTAAGACTTAATTAAGACATACTATATGATAATAAAAAAAACACAATTTTAACTTACCATTAGTATTTTTGCATAGGTTTTTCTATCTTTTTTTTCTTTCTCTGGCAGAGATGTGTGTGTAAGCAGACACAAAAAGGCGATTCCAAAATGAGAGCGACTCTGAAGCGCTTACTATAAAAAATTTCCTCCGCTGACATTGATGTTATTCTGTTCCTTGGCTTGGCTGTGTAGCTCCATTACCTCGACCTGCACCTACTAGGGATGCACTTATCCTCACCCTTTCCTGTTTTTGCTACTAGGTGCAGAACACAAACATTGTAAGGGAATTTGTTCATCAGTTTAACTGATTGGATTTTAATAATGCTCTTTTCTTTCTCTCCCTCTCTTTTTTGTTTTGCTTTTAGTACGAAACTGGGTACTGTCTGATGCAGGCAGCATCCACATGTAGTTTTATATATTTCTAGCTTAATGTAAGTCTTGCATTCCAACCTCTTTTGTGTATCTTGTTTTAGTGCCATTTTTATTTTTTTTATCACTTGCTATAACAGCCACCTCTGGAATTAAAAAGGGTGAAAAAAAAAAGGCGAACGAAAATAGAATATTTGCATTCACTTACACTATTTTATATAGCATGGAGTTTATCAACTACAGGGAGAATTATATAAATGATGTGCTTCGGAGAAAAGAAAAAAAATGAGAAGTCTTGCTTTTTTGTTACATATCTCACATGCAATCAGTTGCTGCAATGTAGAAGTGACAGATTTGTATATTGGTTGATCCAAAGAGATGATGAACACAACAACAGAACTATTGACTTATTGTACAGTACAGTGTATCTTGGAGTTGTCATGTGTTATGTTGAAATGATTAAAAAGACAAACCAGCGGTTTCATACCCTCTTTGCATTCTATTTCTTCATTCTTCTTATTTCTTCCTCTGGGTTCATTTGTAAAAAGTGAAAATCCATTCCAAAACAACAGTATCTGAAGTCCTCATTTAAAAACATTGTTTTCTGCCTAAGGCAGGGGTCTCCAACGTGTTTTAGGCCAAGGACCCTTTAGCTGAAAGAGAAACGGTGCAGATGGATGGATGAAAATGAATGGATATTAATATATTATTTATACATCATGTTTTAATGTTGAACATATATGTGGAAAGCACAGTGACTCCTTAAGTTGAATTGTATGACTACTATAGTGGCTACTTATCGATAGCTTTTCTTCAATTTTCAAATTAAAGGTTTCTTTTTCACATATATCTATATCTATATATATATAGATATATATATATATTTTTTTTAAATCCAAAACTGGTGGAGAGACTTTTGGGGGGGGGATATCTGAGCTGGTAGGAGCAGTAATTTTCTTCCATCCATCACATTCAGTTTAGGACATTTCTATTTTTCTGAGGACTCTGGCCAACTGCTTAAAAAGCAGAGTGGGGCCAGAATGGTTTGAGCAGACTACACAGATGAAGTCAGTGTTTTCTCATGTATTTGGCGGGGGCTGGGGGGGGGGTTAATGGGTCCCCCCTTACGTTTTTCAATACAAAAAATATGCAATTTCACATCTTTTTGGACCATTATTATCGCCATATTTGTGTCTAAAAGGCTGAAAAAGCTAGAACAGATCATAAATAAATAACACTCAAAAAGCCTAAAGACAAAACTTTCTAAAAAAAATCCAGTGGCGACCAATCATTAAATCTGACAAAAAAAGTAATTTAGTTAGTGTTGATGCTCACATTGATTTTACATTTATTCGGCTTAGGTGCTGACCAAAATTGCTTGGGTGCTGCACTTAAGCTTTATAATGGTAGGGAAAACCCTGGAAGTATTATTCTCATTCTCCCTCTATAGGCATTCACCACATGACAGGAAACATGCTCAGAATGTGACTGAGTAGTTAAATGTGTACTATACTTTATGTCAGCTATGGAAGGGGTATATTATCACGAGTAAATTGCCGAATCTATAATTCGCATATTTTGATTTTTTTATTTAAACGAAGAAATGTAGAAAGTAATGAAATTTCAAGTGAAGCGCCCTACTAAAATAGAGTTTACAATGCCATCCCAGAATATCTCAGGATAATCTGACTATTGGCTTGAGTCCCAGTGTGTGTGTGTGTGTGTGTGTGTGTAACACTCATATTGGACCAGGGTCTGGATTATGTCTCAGAGCTCTGCACCAGTATGCCATGCATGCATAGCTGAGTGTCAAGATGACCCTAATTATAGTACGATGGAGCTAACCTATACTTACATCAACTGAGCTGACTCTCACACATACACTTACGGGATGCCAACTGTGCCATAACTCAGGAATAGAAACTCTTTTGGTTTTTGTATAATTTCCTGAGGAGGAACCTGGAGAGCTCGTCAAAAAGGATTTCAGAGGACCGAGACACCACAACACGGGTTTTGTGATTTGATCATAGCCTCCTAGAACGCTTTGGAAACACAGAGGGACAAACCAGGAATTAACACCTTGACAGGCACACGCACACGCACACACACACTAACATACTAATGTTGCATGTTATACCGATACTAGAAATACATCGCAATACCCTTGGAATCCCGCTGGAGGGAGAATTTTGTCTTTCTTAAGATAATTTTTTTTGGGGCTTTTATGGCCTATAATTGATAGGATAGTTTCAAGACAGGAAAGGGGAGAGAGAGGGGGGACAACATGCAGCAAAGGGCCGCGGGCCCACTACTGGGTGAGCTAGAGTTCCTCCCGGAGCGAGCGGTCAAAAAATAAACTGCAGGTCCTGGGATTTAGCTAAGACTAACCAGAAGGCTGGCGTCAACAGAAAAGCAGGTCATGAACTGCTAGCCGGCTGCCCAGTCGGGTTCTGCTGCGAGCTGGTGTATATCAGCAGAACTCCGCTCAAAGACTACAGACTAAATGTACTGTTACAAAGCTAAGCTAACCTGGGCTCGTGGGTGGGGTGGGAAATCTGGAGCAGGAGAAGTTAACCTTCTCCTTGATTTCACGTTGTTTATGGAGAAGGAGAACCAGGAAATGAGTCGGGGGAAATGCAACGCTACCAAGCCACGGCCGGGCGACGCGTAGTTACATTTTTTTCGAGAGGAGCGCGTCATGCTGCGGCGCAGGGTCCGGCGTAGTCGCAGAGGGCTATGTGGGGGTACGCCGTCGATTCGACACACAACCATAAAGAGGCCATTACCGCCCTCACCGGGCCAGCCCCGCTCTTCTTTGTTGTTGTAGTTCAGGCTTTTAAAGGGTGTATTTACAAAAGTTGTACTGTGGGAAAGCAAGAATAGTCCCTTCAGCGTCTTGGTCTTCAATAGTGTTCTCGGCGTGGTAGCGTCTGGTATGCAGCTGTCCGCCTACAGCGTGCTGTCCCCGTGACGAAACAACCTCCTGATTGAACCTATTCCACCACTCCCACGTGAGGTGCAGCACCGGCCCTATCAGCTTACTGCTCGTTACATCGACCTCTCAGAACAGTCCTGAGAAGTTAAGATTGGCAATCGTTTCGGAATCTTTTCAAGAATATTCCGTAATTCGGTTAACACGTAATCCACCAAAAAGCATGCGGTGAAGTGTTAGGTTAATCCTTGCCGCGTTTCTGTGAAATAAGACAGAAAGGAAAAGCGACATGGTGAGCGACATTCTCTTCACAAACGCCACTTTGATACACCACAGCGATTAGTGTTAGCAGTGAGCTGCTACAGGGGGCGCCGTTTTAACAAAAAAAGAAGTCTCGCTCGGGGGTCGGCCTCTAGCTCACCAGGTAAGAGCGTTCGCCCCATGTTGGCCGAGTCCTGCAGCGGCGCAGGGTTCGAATCCGACCTGCTGCGTGTCATACCCCATATCTCTGCACTTTCAGATAAAGGGAAAAGCCCCCAAAAATAATCTTAAACACACACACCTAGTACAGCACGTCCATGAAGTCGCAGGCAAGCGACATCAAAAAAAGAATGGTGGTTATTATAACCATCTATACAATTTAATTATAAGTACTCCAGTCCATCCTGAGACTGAACAGTCCGCATGCGTGAAATTGAAGAATATTACATCATTTTCATACTCAACTTGTCATCACTTTATTGTTTTGTCATTGTACATTTCGTAAATTGGACATTCTGTAAAAGAAACCAAGAGAAAAGTAGCAGGACCAAGTTTCTTTTGAGTCATCATGAGCGTCATGCTTTTTTGGCTAAAACGATGACAGGATCATTACAGAGAGCGCCACAAAACAGCGAAACGCAACAATTACAAAGCAGTTTTCTTTTTATGTACATTGTAAACCCCTCTCGATCATAGGCCTACATACGTGCGCGTGACCCGGGGCCTTTATTTTTTTTAAAGTCTATTTGTAAAAAAAATCTCCTCTGGCATATGCACTTCCAACAGCAGGAGAGGGTCTGTCTGCCTTTACATAAGACAGCAGCCGAGTGTCAGTATCCCTCTGACTGTAATACAGAGGGTGGTCCAGTAAATGTGGTAGGCCAGTGGAAATAAATCAAAGAGTAATGGTCAATACACTCATTTGAATTGAGGAAACCTCTGGGGCTTTACTGAGCAGTCACGTCCCGTAGCAAGTGGCAGATGTAACTTCATTTTGGCTTGTCTCGCTGTCTTCAAACAGCGCTTTCGTACTTTAGCAAGTGTTGGGTTGGCTTGATTATGAAGGCAGACGAGGAAGATGTTGTTTTGCCCCTTGGACAATCCGGGTCGATCTTAACTAAAACCAGTTTGGATGGTAACCTTAAAGACTGGGATAGAATACAATGCAATATTCACCCAAAGGGCTCAGAGTGCAGCGTGGTGGTTAAGTTTAATCTTTGAAGACTTATTTGTTTAGGAGCTGGTAGTCTATATATCGACAACATCTCATTTCCGGGATTGTTCAGGTGCCGCCGGAAATTCGGCCCGGATGTCCGCCACCGTTCGCTTTCTTTGTGTTGCCGTTCTAAACTCCGGTGGAGTACTTATGAGGTTAACAGCTCCTCAGATCTCTGCAGGGTAAATCCAGACAGCTAGCTAGACTATCTGTCCAATCTGAGTTTTCTGTTGTACAACCAAAACAACTTTTGAACATACACAAGTTCCACCAAAACAAGTTCCCTCCCGAGGCTATTTTGCAGCGGCACCGTGGCTCCGCCCGGCGCTCAGCGCCCCCCCAAGACGATTGTGATTGGTTTAAAGAAATGGCAACATACCAGATCACGGATTCTCCTATCCCACAATGCCAATCTGACAAGCCAGAGCCCCCTCCGCAGCGCCGTGGAGGAAGGTCTGGCAACGCGAGACTAAGTAGCTTGTGATGCTTGATGACAATGCATCTTCTCTGCTTGTTGGAATTCTTTAGAATATTCTCGTAGGACTAAAATCTGGCCCTGAACATCCACCATGAACTCTACTGCAATTATATACACCGGTGTTTTGCTGAACTTGTGTTATCTGATCTGTCAGAAAACAATAACTATAATATATATATATATATATATATAAATAATAGGATTAGAATGACTGCACGTGTTGTCTTTAAAGGAACGCTCATTCCCTTTCTTGCCGTTAGACGTACACTAAATATGAATCTACCTCCAGCAGTTGGTTAGTTTAGCTTAGCATCAAGAAGTGAAACAGTAAAAAAAAAAAAAAAAAAAAAAAAAAAAAAAAAGATAGCCTGGCTAGATTTTTTTATGCCTTTTGATAGGCCCAGTGTAGCTGTTTCCGTACTCTGTGTTAAGCTCGGCTGCTGGTTGTAGATTCATATTTTAACTCCTGGCAAGAACGCCAATAAGTGTATTTCATAAAATGTCAAACGATTCCTTTAACAGCAGGCTTACAATGCGATTTGATTAATATAATTTATATTGTGTAATTTAGCCAAAGTAAAATACATGGGTTGTCCATGGGAAGCCCTTAGCTCGAGATGCTTGTCAAACTAGATTTTTTAAAAATCAGGTTCCACCCATGCTGTAAATGCAATTTTAAGGTTTCCAGCTGAAAAATCTGATTTAGAAAAGTAAGACCACATTTTCGTCGCCCCCAAAAAATGGGAAAGTGAAGGGGGGGGGGTGGGGGACAAAACACGAGCTGTAATTCAACAATACATTATAACTATACAGATCTATTAAGAACACTGCATTACATTTCAATGCTCTGCAACCCATCGACACCCAAGCACTGTCAAAATGATATCCCTCACTATCGGTAGAAGAAACATACAGAGGTGATCCTGCTGGCATTCAAAGTGTTTTCATATTTTACATAAAAAAAAAAAAAAAAAAAAAAGTATCATACAGCAGATTCAAACTTGAAGAAATGAGCCATCATTTCTCAACGTAACTGGTCCTTTGAAATAACCATCACAAAACAGTGATTTTTGCCCTCTCTCCATTACTGCATAGTTCAGCAGGCACCCTGCACTGCTAAGGCTACACCGACGGCATTAATGAGCAGAAACATTTATACTTTTTTTTGTAAGTCTCTACTGGAAAAGAGTCTAACACGAGTGTGTGTTGCAGACTTCCAAATACAAAAGGTTAACTCCTCCTTGTCATTTTAGTGTCGACTATAGCTTTTCTTTTTCTCCAACTCCAGCGGCTCCAGCCAACAGCCCACTGCTTCAGGGCATCGGGTTCACAGTCCCATTCAGAGAGGTTCTGCATCATTAGGAGCAAATGGACCAATAGTTTGACATTTATAAAAGACTCATTGTTTTTGGAAGGAGAAGCGAAATATCTTGATTACAGTTGTGGTTAACATGGTCACACCAGGACATGGAAACTAGAGTAAAAATAACACATTTAATTTATCCTTTCTTGAGTTACAATGTAGAACTGCCCAGCATGATTTCCATCCTTATCAGTTCAACACAACAAAGTCAACACCATAACCACAGTTGAGACTCCCCCCAATCCTTCCCTGATCTCAAAAAGTCTCTGAAATTAAGTGACATTTGAAAAAAAACAGACGTTGGAAAGAGGAAAGACAAAACTTATGTAAGAAAATCAGATGAAGTAGCTTCGCAGAAGATAATCGAAAGAAATTAGGTCAGACAAAATGAAAATAAAAACCTGGATAAGTTAGACTCATAATAAATGAGAAGACAAAAACAAAAATGTGCAGAAACATTGGACAAGCTTTGGCCCACTGTGTTGTGTGCAAGATGAAAACAGCAGGAGACATTCACCGTCCCATCAGATAATTCCCTCTGAGTCTCTGTCCTGGAAAAAGGAGGGAGGATAGAAGAGAGACACAGAGAGAGAGAGAGAGAGAGAGAGAGAGAGAGAGAGAGAGAGAGAGAGAGACACACACACACACACACACACACACACACACACACACACACACACACACACAGCGGGTTTAGCTCTGCCATCCTGCTGTTCTTAACCATGAGGCCAGTGGGTGGGGCTGTTGCACCATAAAAAGAACCCCTCTTGATCCCCCCTACACACAAGTCAGTGCTTGTTTGACATCAAGAATTAAAAAATATATACATTAAAAAAAAAAACTGAATGGGACAAAAAATAAAGTAACAACCAACCAAAAAAAAATAAGAAAAGACAACAGCAGCAACAGTGACGACTCAGTCGATCTTGACTGCAGCATAGATTTTCCTGATGAACATGTAGGCCGCGTAGAAGCCGATCGTGCCCGTGAGCAGCCAGAACGACAGGACCATCAGGGCCGTGTAGCCGAAATACAAGAGGGAGGGGATGAACTCCACAATGTCCAACTGGGGAGAAATGAAGAGAAGAGGAATCCATTTCAATGCGCTGTGCATTTGCCATCTTATTTAGTTTTTTTTTTTGGTATTCACTTTTCTATTAAGTTGGCGGACTTGCAAGAGATTTAAAAAAAAAAACAAATCAGCAGAGGACGAGATATTCTGACTTTAAGGACACGGAATACATTACATTGCAGACGTCATCTAGCTAGCTAGCTATCATTCAGACAGAGGTCTCTATTATGTTAATGTTTGTTTCGGGTTGGGTACCGAAATCTGTACTTTTTTGGGACACACACACACACACACACACACACACACACACACACGTTTGTTGACGTCACGGCAATGCCAGTGTTCGCCGCAATATAATATTAATGTCGAGCCTAGGGCGGCCGCGGTGCAGTTACACCTCCTCTGGGCCACGCAGGCACACCAGTCTTCTCTTTGCCCTGGTGATAGACTGACAGGCTTATTAGATTTAATGGGTTGTAGGAATGGGTTTGGGTGGGGAGAGGGAGGTGTTTTACTTTGTGTGGTGTGTAAAATCTTCTAAATAAATAATTAAATGTTGTAAGTAAATGTTATTACAGAGGGAAAAGGTACCGTTGGGTACCAGAAGCAAATTTCAGGTACCGGAAAAAATGTGAACGGTACCCAGCCCTATTTCGGTTTTATTCAGACATAAGAGAACAGTTACAGAAAATGAAAAGACGGAGCGGTGTCACCGCTGAGAACAGCCATTAGTTGCCAAGTAATGGCATGAGGAGAGAGGAGTGTTTCTCCTCTTTAACAAGTAGGGTCGGGGTATCGTTTGTATTTTTACGATTCCGATGCTGAACCGGTACTTTTAAAACGATTCCGATTCCTAAACAGATTCTTGAAAAACTGAAAAATGACATCAAAGATGTAATATGTTTACTAGCGATCACGTGCAGTGAATGGTTAATATGCCTTTACGTCCATTTTGGTGGGTGTTTGGTGTTTTTTGCCCCCAAAGTCACCTTCCAGGCAGCGCGGCAACGGTTATGTTTAGGGTTAAGGTTCGGGTTAGCTGCCTGGAAGGCAACGTTGGAGGCAAAAAACACCATTGAGCGTTTTGGTGAGCCCAGAGGGAAAATATGGCATTTTAAAAGTAGCCTACCTTTACGGTAGTTAGCTGTAGGTAGACTACAGAGAAAGTGAGATATTTTTACGTAGGTTTCGAGTAAGTCACAGAGAGAAAATATTTCAGTCGACACATTAAGTGGAACCGAAATGAGGAACCGAAATTTGGCGTTCTAATCCGGTCCGATTCCTACCGGTTGCGTAGGAACCGGTTCCATAGTGGAACCGGGTTTTAGTACCCAACCCTATTAACAAGCTGCATCCCTGACGGCTTTCACATCTCGCGTTGCCATTGAAGCAAGACCCCCCCACCACTCAAAAATGGGGTTTTCTATGTGTTACTTCAGTTGGATGTTTGAGCTTCACTGTGCAGCATGATGTGTGTGCAGAGTTTGACACTAGAAGGCTGTTTTCACATCTGTCTCACCTTAAAACTCAACACATGCACTTACAACTGGATTTTGTGGAATTGCAACTAACAGTATGCAACTTAAAGTGTGATGTGCAGACGTCAAGCCTCCAGTGCACTTTTTAGTCAAGCAGGAGACATCCTTCAGTGAAATATTCATAGATTCAGGAGTTTTTGAATAACGGAAAACAAATAGACTGAGATTTCCAACAAGGTGATAAACCGTTATCACTCATGAAATGTATTTAGGGGATCTTAAATCCCCATCATGAGCACTAGTCACGCTTAACCCTACTTCTCACAGTGAATCCATGAATATATATTTGCAACTTAATATCACACTCTGTTAAATGCCCTCCTCTTTCAAAATCAATGCATCTAGTATATACTGAAGGTTTTCTATCAAATATTTGAAGTCTCTGGCCTAACTCAGAATAACCCTGATGATGTATCAGAGATACTAATTATTTCATTCAATGAGTGCCATTAAGACAAACTCACGGGACAACATGTGCCATCAATTCAATGATTACTACAAGTAATAATAGTAGGTCCAATTAAAACCCAATGATTTCTTCAGCTGCCATCTTCTTGGCTGCAGTGGAAACAAAGAAGATCCTGTTGACTGAAATGTCTCAAACAGCCTCAGGGCCTTTACCTTGTTGACAAAGTAGAAGACGGCGTAAATGAGGACGTAGAACGCCGAGCCTCCTGAAACCAGAAAGGTTCTCCACCACCACCGGTAATCCTGGTTGAAGGGAGAAACGGAAAAAACAGATGATGGAGATATGGTTCTGGCAGAAGCAGTAGGTATGTTTACTGCTGGACACACAAACAGGCACAGGCACACACACACAAGAAACTTTTATAAAGCACACGACATTACGTATGTTAGCTTAATTTACAGACATATAGTTAGGCAAAACCATTTGGCCATTTGGATATTTGACTTTGTAACAAAATGCTTGCTTGCAAACGTAATGTCGGAGATAACGTTAGCGTAGTGTCAGGCTCCCGCGGTCTTCCCATTCTCTCGGATTTTTCCTCCTGTCGGTGTTCACTTTTGTCTTCATAAAAGCTGTTTTTCAGATCAGCAGCGTATTACCTAACTAAACTTTAAAACTTAAGTCATGTGTTATTTTCCTTGTTGGTAGTGAATATAGCCACACAGCAGCTTTTAGGCATTTTTTTCTGTTGCTGCTAGCAGATGAAATTAACGAGGAGGCACCTTCAATACAAGTAAAGGGAGAGCGGCTTTCATGCTTTGTAAAGTAGTGGAATGCAGCACTTATGTGTATTCACACCTAGCCTAAATGAACTTACCTCCGCACAGAGCTGGAAATAAACCATAACAATGCTGATCTGAGAGCAGGAGACCACCAAGATGATGAAGACCAGAAACAGGAAGCCAAAGAGGTAATAGAACTGATTCTCCCAGATGGCCTGTAGAGAGAGAGACACACAGACACACACACACACACACACACACACACACACACACACACACACACACACACACACACACACACACACACACAGACACAGACACACAGACACACACACCTTGTGTGAGGACATTGAAAGAAGAGGTGATCTGGCTTTTGAATCGATCACTACACATTTAGAGCAGAGCAGTTGTACTCACGCTGAAGATGAAGAAGAGCTCGATGAACATGGCACCGAATGGCAGGATCCCGGCCATCAGGATTCTAGTGGAGAGAAAATCTAACTTTTTGATCTCAAGAAAGCATGCCTTAACTCGACATTTTAAAGCCTACACTACAGACCGTCGGCCATCCCAGTCAATGGCCACAGATTAAAAGCAGATTGTTGGATTGGTTAAACACTCACCCTACAAACTTGTTCATGTACCAGCGCTGCTCTGGGACCTGCCGAGGGATCTGGTTGGTGCGTACTGGGTTATCATACGGCTGTTTGCGGAAGCCAAAGTAGTAGCCCAGGTAGACCAAGGGCATGGAGATACCGAACCACATACACAGCAGGGCCAGCATGGTGGTGAAAGGAACCTAGAGTGGTGAGAGAAGACAGCAGGGACACAAGAAATAAAAGGAAGATGTTTAACAATCCATGTGACTGTATTTGTAAGTGGAATATCTTTTTTATATTTCTTTTCTCAAACGTTACATAGTCTCACTTTACTATGTTAAAAGTGATTCAGGGTCTTTCCTTTAAACAAAGTTTTACAAGTGATCTGTTACAACTGGTATATTAAGGTCACTATTACAATAATGTAATTATCCTTCTTGCTGGCTTGTTCCCTAATTTGCTGTGAATGTTCGCTGAATGCATGCATTTTAAACAAGGTGTTTCTGTGTTAGGATACTCACTGCCCCGGAGGAGTGTTCTCCCCAGATGAAACAGTTGAGGATGAAGCAGATTCCAAAAACAACGGCAGGATACAACGTTGCTGTCTACAGGGGGAGACACAACCAACAACCTGAGCCTCTCTGTTCACAGCAACACTTCTTTCATTTCAAACCTTTATTTTAAACTCGGGGCCCACTGAGGGAGAACCTGACTCCCACTTCAACAACTACACAATAACATTTCAATGACAACAGATAAAACGTTTAAACAATCAAAAGAGCAGACAAGAGTCATAGAAGTCATTTATCAAGGCCTAACATTGAAAGATGGGGGAGAGACCAATTTTCTCAATTCAATCTCAGATTCAATCTTCAATCGCAGAACTCCAAACATTGGGTATGTATCATTTAAAAATAAGCAGATGTACGAACGCAGGAGTGATGAGAGCTTTAGTTGATTATTGACTTACACAAAATGCTCCTTTCCTCCACCGATGGCCCTTGAGTGTACGGTACAGTCTGCCAGCAAAGTAGCCACCAAATACACTGGAAAGAATTTGAAAATAGCTTAATTCCGGAGTCTTTGGGATTCTCTAAATGAGGATTAGAAGGATGAATATGGCTCTTACCCCATGAACATGAAGAGGAAGCAGGCAGTGGTCATCAAGGCTCCTCTACTGGATGGAGACAGCATGCCCAACATGGCAACAACTAGGACATACACACAGGAGCATGGAGGAGCAGGTGGTTAGAACATTTCATAGATTGCAATGACAATCGCGCATTGTGTTACACAAAGTCATCTGTATATTTCCAGTTTTCCGCAGTAACCTAATTTTGGAGATCCTATGTAAATAAGAAACACTGCTGGAACGCTTTCTTGGCTGGGCCTGTGAATTCTTGGGAGTCTCCTCTGGTTGCCTGGCAACCTCACTGTGCTGACAAGATTCCAGGAAGTCACTGCGCATTCGTCTGGACAATAACTCATAACATCTAATGTCAAACACCACATGAGGTAACTGGAGTAGTCTGGTGAATATGAAGCATAGAACGTCTCAATCATTAAAACACATTGACCTAATTTTGGTTTGAAATGTATTTGTGTGCATGTTAACGTTAAGACCGTTGTACTCCTTCAGACAAAGCCCGTCGAGCGGTTGTCCATGGGCTGCAGACGCATTTCATTTTTGTTTCTGCATATTTTGGCCTTTCATATACTTATCTTGGCTGCATCATATCTGTAGGTTAACGTGAATGTGAGCCCTAGCACCATGGGAACATTCCTTTGACCCAATTTTACCTCATGATTTAGCCTGTGAATGCATGATGGGAAAAGAACCTTGTGGTCTAAGGCCGAGTGACCACATAGTGTTTTATTCTGAGTGCAGGGTCTTTTTTACAGAGGGCTCCTTCTTTTTTGCAAACTCTTTGCATCGACTGTTTGGCACGTATGATTAATACGGTCACACGACGCTTACAGGCTGTGTACAGATGACAAGTAGATGGAGTGGATTGCAAAACAGAGGAAGAAAGCGCAAAAGGGCAAAGAGAACAGACAGGCCAGAGAAAACGACAGAAAGTGTATCAAGTTTGGGATCCTTTCAAGCTGTAACAAAACAAAAGCCTCTGTTGACGTAGCGTTAAGTTAACCTAGGTAACGTTAATGTCGTCGTCATAGAAACAAATTCCACAGGATGAAGCACTTGCCAGCGCCAGAGAAAAAAGAAAACAAACTCACAGATGACGATGAGGATCATGCAAAAGAGCTGGATCCCGGAGCCCAGCAGAGAGCTGAGGATCATGGGATATTGAGGCGGCCTGAAGACATCACCGTGGACATTCTTCCATCCTGACTCCTCCATGGTGTCCTCCTGGTTAGATAGAGAAAAGTGTGGTCAAGTGCCTGGAATATACTGATTTATTAAACGTCAAGAGCCCAAGTTGATTTCAGTTACACTTGAATCAAATCATTCTATACAATTTCTCAAAGACATATGCGTTCTTTCCCCCAAGGACTTGTCGGTGTGTATTTTCTTACGATGTCATCCTCTCTGTTGTAGTTAGCAATGTCCTTTCTCAAGGTCCTGATAATGATCATACTCAGAATACCTGAAAGGGAAAAGGCGGGAAACGAGAAGGATGTCAGTCAACTTCGAAAGACAGACATGTCAACATTTTCCATGCTGTGATAAAACTATAGATTTTGTAAATATGACATAATATATAGAGTTTAAGGGTGTCACGATTTTGATTTTAATTTGAAATTGACCGAAATTAAGTCACAATCTTGAACTACAAATAAAAAAAAATGGAATCGCTGATGCTGCCACGCCCCCATGTCACGTCCGGTCGGCTTGTCAAGCGAGAAAAAAAAAAAACGCGTGTTGTAGTGCTGCGAGTTAAACTCCTTTAACTTAGCTACAGCCAGTCAAAAGATAGCATGGCAACCGCAGATGCAGGAGACCCATCGACAGAACTTGAACCCCCTCCTCTATTAGTATTTTGGATTTCCAGTGAGTGACAACACCGTTTAGTATCAATGCCATTAGCATCGTGGCTAACAATATTGTTACTTTATTTTTTGTCAAATCGTTTCGGCTCTGCTTTCTAACATGATGTCATTGTGCTAATAACCGAGCACCGTTAGCCTTTACAAACGACCTGCTTCACTACACTTGTTAGATAATGTTTCATTACAGAGTTCTCTGTTGATTTGGGTTTGTCGCCGTGTGCTCATGGTGGGAAATGAATGTAAACCAAGAGCGGCATGTCGGAAATGCAATGCGCTGTGACGTAGGTCTCCTTCAAGGCCAGACTAATGTTGGAAGTCCCTCTAGTGGACAGAATATGTAACAACAACCACATGCTTATATAAGCATTGACAATGCATAAGCCTGAGTAGTGTAGTACATATTAATAACTCGCTGTATTTGAGCATTAAATCTTCGAATAATGGCATAGAAACCTTTGCTTAAAAAAAATAAAAATCGAGAATTGAATCAAACTATGACCCTAGAATCGAAAATGTAATCGCATCGAGGATTTGGAGAATCGTGACACCCCAATTAGATATACATCACATTTACAAGCTTTAAAAGTTTCAAGAGTTTCCAGGGAAGCGTAAACAAAGCACAAGGCCGATGCTATGGGTTACACTTTCTTCAATTGAAGGCCATGTTTGACATTAAATCTGTATTCACTCATTTTCTGCCATGGGCCTAATGACCTACAGTACTTTCTTGTGTTGACATGGACATTCAAGAGGTGACAGTTGCGCTGAGCAGGATTTGTCAAAGATTTAACATACCAGACAGGAAGAAGACGACCACCACAGAGTTGACAATGGAGAACCAGTGAATTTGGACATCGCTCATGGTCAGGTACGTGTCCCATCGAGACGCCCATTTCACCTCGCTCTCCTGCACAGAGGAGAGAAGAAGCTCAGCAGCCCTTCCTCTACATGTATCTAGCTTTTATTCAACCCCTCAACCTAGAAAACTGACTGAATTTTATCACCTGACCTTGTTTGCTTTGAAATTAATAAACCTGAACATTTCCAACTGCAATCTGTAAGTATTTGGACCGTCACGCATTTTCCTGACATCACATGATCACAAAGATAAAAATGAATTAACATGTTTTAATTTCAAACTAATCCTTAAATCCTGCATGTTAAATACAACAATTTGGTAGCCTGGAAATCCAGACCCAAACCTGAAAGATTAAGGGTCTGGCACTGAGTAATGAAAATGGCCCAACTCGAGGGGCGGCTCCAAGCATGCATTTGAAAATCTCACTGCACAAAATTGGATAATACTACGATCAATCACAACAATACACAGGGTGACGTATCCAGAGCCCCATACGCTACCAGCGGAGCTAACTGCTAGATTAAACTCTTGCCGTATCCGGTCGGCAAAACAGCAAAAAACTTCCTTCTTGCAAAAGAACGATTCGAGCGCCGTCTTCTGTTCCTCTTTTAGATAAATAGCCAGGTCTAACTCGTTCATCTGTAGCCATCTTGCAATGTTTACTAATGACTTTGACGTCGCAGCGCGGTCTTCATCCGTTTAGCTCGCCTCTGGCCCGCCTATATCAGATACACCGATGTGATTGGTGCAGCTCGGCTACAAGGGCATAGTTAATGAGCATCATTACTGAATGCCAGAGTGACTTGCTGAGCAAATTCAAATTGTGCTCTCGCAAGAACTCCGGATTTCCAGGGTAGCAATTTGGGTGGTTTTACGAAGTTATTCACGGCTGTGGATCAGGTGGGAGAGCTGTCGCCTAATAATCACCTCTAACAGTTGCCTCGTGTATTAATGTGTGTGAATGGTGAATGCCGCGTGTAATATATAAAAGCACTTGAGAATCCATGCAGCAATCACTGACCTCCCAGTGGACAGAGTAGGTGAAGAGGACCTCATTCTCCTTGGTCGGGTCAATCTCCTGTGGCGAAGAGCCACTGGCCTCGGGCAAGGTGCAAGTCCTCTTACTTTCCTCAGCCTTCAGATCTGAGAATAAATACAGAGGAAGCATTACAAGAAGTGAGGGACTTTACAGTCCACTACACCACAGTTTTATAAATCGTTTGTCATTTCCAAGCATTTGTCACACAAATATGGTTGTTTTTCTAGCACACACCCTGAACTTCAAGGATTAAGGCTGGTTTGGTAAAAAGCACAACACCACAAGCACAATACGAGCCTAAACAGGTTAATAAAAGAAAAACTGAAGTATTAAATGACCTTTGAATACTACATGGGGAAATATGCTGGTCAAAGGTCCTTGCACACTGAGTCCGAAAATTTTGTTACAAAATAAGTAAGACCTCACGCTGTGTCAGTCATGTTTACACACTGCCATCAGGAGGAGGATGATGATGATGATGATGATGAGGGGAATGGAAGAAGGGAATATGAGACACACACAGAAAAAGAAGAGCAACAGTGTAGAGATGGAGACAGAGAGCAAGGGCAGCGCAACTCTTTCAGGTAGCCGAGCACTGGAACACGCAGGCAGAGAGGACAGAGAGAGAGAGGTGTAACTATCAACGGAGAGAAGCGAGGGATGAAAGGAGGGAGAAGGAGAGAGAGGCAGAGTGACAACAACGTCACATTCTGTATTGTTTTTGAGAAATTTTTTGTAAAATAGATTCATTTTTATTTTTTATTTAACCTTAATTTAACCAGGTAGGCCATTGAGAACCGGTTCTCATTTGCAACAGCGACCTGGCTAAGAAAAGCATAAGCCGTAAGACAACATACAGTTTCACATTGAATACAATAAAAGAATACAGAATACAATAGGCTACATAAAGTGCAGATTAAGTTGGCATTACAAAGCCGGCACAAAGTGAGGTGTAGTAAGTCGATGGATATGCGAAAGTGATACAGTAATAACACAATATACATGAATATATAACACTGCTGAGATGTAGTAAAGAGTGAAAAAACAAAACAGAACAAAAATTTGTGATCTAGTTGGTGATGAAGATCAGTTATAATGCAATATATATGAATAGACAGTCTATATAAATGCTGAAATGTAGTGAAGAGTAGATATAGTATACAGTTAGTGCAAGTTGTGGTCTAGTTAGTGATGTAGATCAGTAATAACACAGTAAACATGACTAGAATCTATGTCTATGTAAATGCTGAATGTAGTAAAGAGTCAATGTACATACATTGATATGCATCGGATTCAGTGTGCAAGGTTTCTGTGCGTGACACATTTTTAGGAAGACAGATACGAAAAAAACGCACACGAAAATGTTTGACTCAGTGAGCAAGGACCTTAAGAGTGAATATAAAAGTCCCCTTCTTAGTCAACAATTTTATCTTTACTGGCCACTCGGGGCGTTGAAATTAATCACTGCATAGTGATGCAGACTTTGACGATTCTGCATCGATGTAGTGACAGACCATAATCGATTTGCCTACTGCTTGTAGATTTTCCGCTCGGTGCTTTTTCTTTTGTTTCTGCCTTTTGTCTGTGTTCAGACGCTCAATGGCGTTTTAAGCCCCCACCGTTGACTTCAAGGCAGCGCTGCGACCGTCGACTTCAAGGCACCTAACCCTTACCCTTGCCTAACCCTAGTGCCTTCCATGCAGCACTGCCTGGAAGAAAATGTTGGGGGCTTCAAACACCTGTTCAGACTCTGCTACATTCAGGAAGTGTCTTTTTCAAGAGCAGATACAATAAAAAAGGTCAATAAAATGTGTTGAATGTGCTTGAATTTGTCGATGAAAACCATGCATAGCAATATATAATAATATTGAGATGACGCATTGTGATATCGAAATGATTCCAATCGTTGAAAGGATGACCGTAATCAAATTGAATCGTGAGACCAGTGAAGATTCACACCCCGACTGGCCACTTTGGAGGCAACACTTGTGTTTCTTCCTTCTATTCAAATAGTTTTAATCAACGTGGGTCAGAAACATTACATAACATCAAGCTATTCAAAATGAGTGCGTTTAAACCTACCATCTACTTTTACACTTTGGGGCACAACCTCAAATCGCACCACCCTGTAATTGTGAACTTCCACTTCCTCCAGCTTCTCTCTGTGGTAGTACAGGATGAAGGACAGGTGGTTGTGCAGATAAAACTGTGAGGGAGAAGGGGAAAGACACAAAATGAGTATCCTTAAAAAAAAAAATAGCAGGACAGGTACAGATACTGTATAATATCTACCTTGTTGTCGTTGACAAAGCCCAGTCTGTAGCCATGTTCAAACTGGATATCTTTCACCACGTCCTTCTTCTGCTCCTCCTCCCCTGGTGCCTCTCTGTTGGGGTAAAACTCTAACCTGGTGGCAACTGGCAGGTTATCTGCAATACTGAAAAGCACAGGGAGGTGTTCAATCAGTTTTGGTTTGCATATTTAAGTGCTAGAAGGTCAGTGTAACGCTTATCAGTTCAATTTTCTAAGCACAAATGGACATAACCCTAACCCTTGGAAAAACAGAAAAATGGGTTCAAATATCCAATTTTTATCCGCCTTGACAAATTAAAAAATTGGATCTTGAAACTGTTTTTCCAATTTTCTGTTTTTTATTCAGAGAATCAGAAATTGAAAAAGTTGCGTCTGGGCTCCAATTATTCAATACTGCAATGATATTCTCTCCCTCGTTCCACCTATCTAGTCTATCAGTTTTTTTTTTTTTGTCCATATGCAGTTAATGACCAACATATTCCACAAACTAGAGGGAGAGAATACCATTGCAGTATTGATTAATTGGAGCTCAGACGCAATTTTGTAATTTTCTAAATTTCTGATATAATGAATAAAAACAGAAAATTGGAAAAACTGTTTAAAGATCCAATTTTTTAATTTGTTAAGGCGGAAAAAAAAATTTGATATTGGAACCCATTTTTCTGTTTTTCCAAATGTCCGTTTGTGCCTAGAAAATTGAACTGATAAGCGTCACACTGACCCTAGAAAACCAGTTTATCGTAGAGATATAATTGAGAAAAAAAAAAAAAACCTTCCAACTACATTATGCTATGCAAAATACTCACAGAAGAATTGCTTCAATCATTTCTTTACAAATCTGTTTAGCTTTAGACTTATAGAGTCTGGAGTCACTAAACTTTAAAAACTAAAAATATTGTTAAGTATATATTCCTCTTGGCAATAGTTCAATATTAGCATATGGAGGGGGGGGAGGGGTTGTAACAACAGAGAGGAAGGGATGCTCACAGGTGAACATAATACTCCTCCTGGATCCGCTCAGCAACCAGCTTGCTCTCTTCTATGCTGAGCTTTTTCTTGTTGCATACCATCTCACATTTCTTATCCTTGTTCATCTCTACATTGTAGAGTGTATTCACAATACGGTCCCCACGCAATACCTCACCTACAAAAAAGAAAAATTATCAATATATATATTATATATAACACATTGAAGAGTTGGAAGTTAATATTGCTTTTCCTGAATAGGATGAAGTCAAATTAAGTGAGAAATTTCAGGAAACTTTTCCAGACCTCACTCCATCGTGTGAGCAGCAGTCCACTTACCCAGGTTCTCTCCCTTGTAGAAAACGGACTCCGGCTTACAGAAAGGCAGGGAGTAGTATTCATAAGGAAGCTGGGTGCGGGAGCTGGTCAGCTTCACTGCCTGAAAAACAAATGATATGACTTACTGACTGGGTCCCAGATATAGTGATATGCAAAACTATGCTCACAACGACCTGGTCTGACAATGGAAACTGTACTTTGGGTGTGGGCTTTCTAACCAGTACCAATGTTTTTATAAAAAGGGGAACTTCCGGCCAGTTAAACACCTTAAACAAAAATTAGAACTTCCTAATTATGGTGTTGACTGTTGGACACCTGGAAAGGGAAATATTTGTGTTGATAGGTGAATGTCTTTGTGAACATATATCTATTATAATTCTATCTTTTAAATGTGTAAACCAATAGGGTTTAATCATTCACATCCAAATGATTTCCCATTTCCCAAGTAATACAATAACGGGAAAAACTAGTTACATTCCAGGCACAAACCAAATAGGCCCACACGTACAGCATATGTGTGTCACTACAGCAATACGCAAGTCTTTTGTGTAAGCCCTTTACGTCCTCCCACCTGGATGCAATTCCCTGAGTCAGCAGGGATGTAAAAGTCAGAAGCACAAGGTAACTTTCTATTGGCCCATCTATTGAAGGCTCTACCATTTAAACTAGGCTAACACATATGAAATCTCAACATGACAAAATTCCAAATGAAAGCCCACTAAAAAAGTACCCTAATACCAGCAAATACTACACTAATGCGGTCAGGTTGGGAACCTACAGCTTAATGCATATTAGGGATGGGCATTCAATTACATTTTCTTAGTCGATCGTCGGGAGAATTAACAATCAACTATCGATTAATCATTCATATTTTTTTATATTAAAATTCATTATTTATTTAACTTTTTAAGAGTTAAAAATGCAATGAAAATACAGCATGTTTCTTAATTACAAGAAGAAGAACTTGTGGCAGTTAAACTGGAGGTTATAGATATAGATTATAGATATATGCGCTGCGGTGCTCTGAAGCAGCAGAACCTGCAGCTGCGAGCCGGCGTTCTTAAACAGAGACCCTTGTTTGTTCCAAAATAATAAATAAAAAGAATCATGTTAAATAATAACTTAACCAAAAACATAATACTAGATCTGACAGGTTTTGTCAAAATGTAACACAAAACTATCCAAGGCACGGACAAAGCCTAATAACAAAATAACCAGTAGGCTAACTCACATACAACTTCTGCACCAGTCTACTGATTTTTGTTGAGAAAGATAAGCATGTTGACATGATCTGGGGTCTGGCGCGACCGCTATCTGGTGACCGTCAGTCCAGCCGCCCAAAATACCCGCGTCGCCGGGATGCACAGGTCGCCTACCTCCGTGCTAACTTGGCCAGCCCGGGAACCTTATTCCGTTCTCGTAGTGAGTTTCTACCAGTCTGGTGATGGTACGTCGTGACGGAATCAGATATGGTGGTTCCAATATCCATCTCAATGAACTTGCAGGTCCCTTGGGTAATTTTCTCTGCTCGGTGTGCATCGCAGCTCCTCCGTGCTAACGCCGAGTTTATGCTAGGTTGAGACTGAGAGCAGGCTGCACCGCGGCCGCCACCGAAATTAACCAGGGCCGGGTGCACTTTGTTTAGTGGTAGGCTACATCATGTGAGTCGTGGCCGTTTTGTACTTATACACGGCATCTCAGTGTTTGCAGTGAACTAAGTCGTTTTTTTTTTAACTCAAAATGGTCCCACGCCACACTTCGCTGTGTCCTCTTCATGATTACTTTTGAAATCAAAATGGAAGCTCGCAGCCAGGTAACTGAGTATGGAGTCAAATATTGCCCCCGGGTGGTAAAATGTTTAATTGCTGCCATACTGTGAAATTAATTTCATTGCTTCCATTCTCACACTACACAACGCAACCAGCATTAGTTTAATCGATAACAAATTAACGCGACGAAATTCTTAATACTCAATTATCGATCGTCGAGTAATCATGCCCATCCCTAATGCATATTTCTCCTTGTTGCATTTAGTGTTGCTTAAAATATGACCAGTGTTTTTTAAATGTAGATAATAGATAGAAGTCATTTCAAGTGTGAAAGCTGACAGTCAAACCGATCCATGTAGCACTGCTGATGATGCAAGATGAGAGTCACCTGTCCATGAGTTTCCTTTTAGTTCGTACATTTTAATGCATACAGTTCTTGGCTTTTTGGTAAAGGGGGTTCTAAAGACATGCTCCAGAGGGCATTATAAATGTAGAACCCCCTTTTTTTTTTTTTTTTTTTTGTCGTGTATGTGGGACCTGTCTTGAATGAGGACCAGCAATGTGCGGGTAAATAGGGGCGAGGGTGGGAGAGGTGAGCTGATGGTAGGGTGGATTGGGGGGAAGGCAGGTTGGTCAGTATGATCAATAATAAGTATTGAGGGAAGCATAGTATGTAAAAGTAGAGCTGAAATATTGATGAAACTGAGATTCTGAAATGTTTTTGTTTTTTTTACATTGTTGTGGTTTTGCCCTTATTTGAGGTCTTCCTGGTAACCAATCATGATGACCCACAGAAATTAATATTAAAAACAAATTAAAAAAAAAAGAAAGAAAAAAAAAAAGTTCTTGGCTTTTCGGTAATAAGTGAATGGGAAAATTAAAACGCAGCGATCCATTTAATTTCCTGGTCTCGACCAAATGGACCAAAACTACGGACGTGAAAGCAACCTAAAATCCATGTTCTTGGTGTGGGGAGGTGGACACTCACAATATGGTAAGATCAGAAAAAACTCCACAAAGAAAGGCCACAGTTAGGTTAAAACCACGGACCTTCATGGTCAAGGTAATGGTGCTAAACACTGAACGCACATAATAAAACGTTCCTGCTAATAATGAAATGTTGATTAAATTAATTTGACTCTTACCTTAAGATCTACTGTGTCACCTTCGTGGAAGTCCCGGGGAGCAACCCCGGGAACGTAGAAGGGCCGGACAAGAGGCAACGAGGACAACAGCAGCAAGGCCCACCACGTCTCCTGCAACACAGACACAACCAAATATTTCATCACGCAGACAAACACTACATAATATGTTTATATTATGAGATTTCACGGACAGAAGTTTTTGTGTGAGTGTATGCAAGACAAAAACATTTTAAATATAAAGTATTTCATCATGCCATATAAAAAAAGAAAAGTTCTTTAGCCCAGTGGCAAGTGTGTATTTGTTTTTACTAGGGCCCGACGGGGGCCAGTCACAGACTGATGGCAGCATCACTATACAGCCCAATTTTCACAGTTTCTGTGATAACAGAATTATGGACGGAATCGCAAAATTGTGAATTTAAAAAAGCTGTAAGACAGATTCCATAGGGCCGTACATTAAGTTACATGAAGCTAACTGGATATTTGAAAATACAGTAGGACTACGTCTATGTTTCCCACTGTAACTGTAGTAGGGCTGAAAAATGTATCTTTTCAAATCGAAATTTTAATGAATGTGATTAGCTAATCATGAAGACCGCAATTAATCGAATTATCATAATTTATTTAACATGATCGTAGAAGGTGCAACATGTAGATGCTGCTATTGAACTGAGGCATATCAGACATTCCGTGACAGTAAACTGAATATCTTTGAGTTGTGGACAAAACAAGACATCTGTGGACATCATCTTGGGATTTTGGGAAACACTAATCAACATTTTTCGCCATTTTCTGACATTTTAGAGACCAAACAACTAATCGAGAAAAAAAATCCACAGATTAATCGACAATGACAATAATCGTTAGTTGTAGCCCTACTTAAGTAATAAATGTTCTGTGTTTGACTGTTCAATGTTCCACGCTTAGCAAAAGAAAAAAAAACACTTATTGCTGACAATTCATATCTATGTTCTCATCCTTGCATAAGAATATAGAATGGTTTGATGGTGTCTCATGTTATAATGCTCCACTTTTGCTAAACTCTTAAGAAGGAAAACAAAAACAACTGCAAATTGTAATCTTAATATCTGGCAGAAAAATCGCAATTACATTTTTTTTCCCCCAAATCGTGCAGCCCTAAACTGTAGTTTAAAAAACATCTTAAAAATACTTAAAAAAAAAATATTCCCAGCGGCTAAGGCCTGGTGAGGGAAAACCAGGCTTGCACACTGACTTTGTTATAGAGGTGCAGACCATGCCAAGTTATAAGACAAAGAGGATGGATAGTTGCTGTGCACTCATAGCAGAGGGTGCCTCAAGTCTCTTTCAAGAAATCTTCACTGTAACACACCCGAAACTACTTCCTTCCAATTCCTTTGCATGATGTTACTGTACAAACAAATGTGTCAAAGCTTATCTGTCCCAGGTTAATCCCTCACCTGTAAAAGTGTTGTTTTTGTGGGTAAGACAATGTCACATCAAAATGCCTTGCAAAGTCTGGCAGTTAAGGATGCCTGGCTTTCCTCTAAAGGCGCTGACACACCGAGCCGATAATCGGCCGTTGGACAGTCTGGCGAGGTCAGTGACTCGAGTCTGTTCGGTGTGTTCCACACCGTCTGCGTTCATTTTGGCTGATTTGACATGTATAATCGGCGGGGCGGGCACTCCTGGCAGTCAGACTCAATTGACCCATCTGATTGGTGGAGTGCTAACCCGGAAACGGGGAGCAGAATGAGCGTGACTAGAGTCTCTCAAAATCTGACGAAAATCTTTTAAACTGACCTTCGTCGATCTGAAATGAAGACAGATTCAGCAATCGCACGGCCTATTTCTCTCCTAAAATGTTTTCAGAAACACGTTTCGGTGAACTATTTTAGAAAAATCTGAGATCGTATTCTGAACGAGCCGCCATGACAGTCTGGCTTTGAATTGCCGTAGAAACCCGACCGACGTGACGAGTTCGTCCAATCAGCTGCCGGTTTAAATTTTTGGGCAACAATACAGATTAGCGCAGCCTGCTGTTATGGAGACGTATTACGTCTCGGCTCTTTGGTGTGTTCCGAGGCACTTTTTGGACCAACTCAGGGAGACTGATCAGTCCAACTGCCTTTTCTGCCGAGGGTCGGCCGTCTGGTCAGTGTGTCTGCAGCTTTACATTAAACCAAAACTAACATTTCAGTGACTCGCCAAGTTTACCCAGAAACACAATGAGGGCTTTCACATATTGGGATGGGAGAAAATCTTGTTTCCCCCAAAGACATCAATACCAAACACAAAGCCATAGAAACAGAAAAAATAGCTTTACAACAACAATGTTTATGTGGAGTGGGCACACACTTAAACCACAGTTAAATCCAATAAAAAATGTAAATGGACTGCATCTATATACCACTTTAATCCAAATCGCTTTACAATTTACTTCCCATTCGCTCACAAACACCATTGGCAGTAAGCTACCATGCAAAGCACTAGCCTAACCAGAGAGAAAAACTAGGGGCTCAGTGTTTTAATCAATGACATACTTCGAGCCGGGTATCGAAATTTCCCCTTTTACCTGCTGAGCCACAGCCGCCCAAAACTGTGGCATAACGCATGCAACTTGACAGAGCTTAAGCAGCTGTGCCAAGACGAATGGTGGGGAGGAATCTGGGGTGTCCTAATGTGCCAAGCTACAGACAGCCACTCCAGTCAAGAATGTAACGTACTGTGACGTTAGTTGCTACCAAGTGTGTGCCTACATTCTAACTTGAGAGAGGAAGGGGGTACCGTAATTATTGTCTTGGAGACAAAGTTTTTCATTTTGACATCACAGAGTTATTTTCTACCGTTCAAAAAGTATAATAAATGATTAAGAAGTCCACGGGGAGCACATTAATTCCATAGGCATTGGGAGTAATGAATGGTAGCGAAGGAAAGTAGCAAGCGTGGCTTCTGTTATCAGACAGTACCCGAAACAGTTAAATAACATTGACTGTTGTCTTAGTTCACGTTATACGTGTCTTGCTGCTGCTGTCTTCTTGACATCTTTCAGCACTATTAACTAACGTTACACCGACAACAACCTCAAACTGAGCTGTGTGGCAGAGCTGCTAACAGCTAACGTTGAGCCAAAGTTCGGCTAGCTGATTACTCTCGGCTGTACAGCAAATGACAGTCTTTACAACCGAGTGCGTGGCCATTTATACTCTGTCAGCACAGTTACATTTCCTAGAGAAATTATATAAATCAGTTTTTTTTAACCACAGCTCACTGGCAGTCAAGCTAGGTAACGTTAATGATAGCTAGCTAGCTAACTCCAGCAATCAGTTAGCAAATTCGCAAACAGCAGCAAACTCCAGTAAATCCGTAACTAGTTAACCTTAAAAATGTTGATATCGACCAAGGTAGAAATATACTTTGCCACAATTACAACATTGTGTCGGACTTCGTTTGGGAAGACAGTATGAGCGACGTGTAGTTTGAAGAAAAATAGTTCGCTTTTCCACTTACCATAGCCGCGGCCGCCATTTTGAATACGTGTCATTAGTGACGTTGCGGAAGTACTGTGGTTTTTCCTTCGAGCTCGCGGATCAGGGCTTTTTGCCAGAAAGGGTTTTATTTTATGATTTTAATCCAAACCATTATCTTTTCCTAAACTTTACCAAGTAGTTTTGTTGCCTAAACCTACGAAGATTTCTGTCAGAAATTGCTTTTAGGCAGAAAACCCTGAATGCCAACTTTTCCCGTGCGTTTTTTTGATTAGCTTAATTAATAGGCTACATTTTTTTATTAGACACAACCAGATCTAGTAGCCTAGGCTAACAACAGCCTTATGGAAATAATTACTAAAATGACTACTAATACGAATAAATAGTCATTTGTTTAAAAAAAAAAGTGAAACAGGCCTAGTTGTTTGTTAAAGGTCCCATGGCATGAAAGTTTCACTTTATGAGTGTTTTTTTTTAACATTAATATGAGTTACCCAGCCTGCCTATGGTCCCTCAGTGGCTAGAAATAGTGATAGGTGTAAACTGAGCTCTGGGTATCCTTCTCTGCCTTTGAGAAAATGAAAGCTCAGATGGGCCAATCTGGAATCTTCTCCTTATGAGGTCATAAGGAGCAAGGTTACCTCCCCTTTCTCTGCTTTGACTGCCCAGAGAATTTGGCCCACCCGTGAGAGAGAGAGAGACATCATGGCTTTCAAACGAGCAAAGTGGCAGTTGGTCAAGGCCGCACCCCCACCCTCCACTTTGCCCCCCCCTCTCTCCTCCTCAATAACATTTAAAGCTACAGACACAGAAATGGCACATCCTAAGGAAAGCTCATTGTGGGACAGGCTCTAGTGGCTGTAATTCTGCACCAAGGCTGAATTTCGGGAAAGAGACTTCAGATACAGTATTAGGGGACCACTAAGGTCTATATAAAAGAGACTTTAGCTACAGCATTAGGGGACCACTAAGGTCTATATAAAAGAGACTTCAGATACAGTATTAGGGGACCACTAAGGCCTATATAAAAGAGACTTCAGATACAGTATTAGGGGACCACTAAGGTCTATATAAAAGAGACTTCAGATACAGTATTAGGGGACCACTAAGGCCTATATAAAAGAGACTTCAGATACAGTATTAGGGGACCACTAAGGTCTATATAAAAGAGACTTCAGATACAGTATTAGGGGACCACTAAGGTCTATATAAAAGAGACTTCAGATACAGTATTAGGGGACCACTAAGGTCTATATAAAAGAGACTTTAGCTACAGTATTAGGGGACCACTAAGGTCTATATAAAAGAGACTTCAGATACAGTATTAGGGGACCACTAAGGTCTATATAAAAGAAACTTCAGATACAGTATTAGGGGACCACTAAGGTCTATATAAAAGAGACTTTAGCTACAGTATTAGGGGACCACTAAGGTATATAAACGCATCCAAAGAGCACCATGTCATTGGACCTTTAAAGGTAGCCTATAGGATTTTACAAAAAACAATGTAGCCAGTAAGGCAGAGCCAACTTTGAACACTGTGTTTACAGTAGCAATACTCACTACATATTATGTCTAACTATCATGAGTAGCCTATCAATTCAAATAATTACCAGCAGCGACAGCAATAAAAATGCACATTTGAGTAGATTATAGTTTATTAACAGTGTATTTGAAAATTTTCACCACAGTTTCATTGAACGAAGCATCTAACAAAATATGCAAAGAGTTTTATAGTGATAAAGAAAAAAACAAAAACATTGAATAACTCTATGAATACATATACAGTGTTGGGCATTCCATAGAAAACTTCTCTCAGATATTATTGCTCACAGTTCTGTGGAAATACCAAATCATACAATGGCAAAATCTTAAATACTTAAAAATATTCCCTTTAAAATTCTTTGGATTTTGGTCCACAAAGCAGACTGCTGTTTCCAACAATACAATAATCACATTATCCAAACAGCATAGAAAAAATAGAGTAATGAGTCCTTCACTAAAAAAATGATAGACAAGGCATTTACTTTTGGAAAGATTATTGCATTCAATACACTAATATCAGTACCATTTGCACAAATAGATTATTTTTTCACACAGAAAAAGATGTGAAAATCTGTATGCACTACTTTTTAATTTAGTTTCCCAATGCAGAACAAAAGGATCAAAAAGCATTATCAGTTAAAATGGCTTCACATTAAATACCCTATTCCTAAATAATTATATGTATTTGTGTGTACACCTGTTTATATATACAGAGCGTATGGAATGTATTATAATGTTAGACTGAAAGAAAAGAAACCACTTTAAAAAAAAAAGGCACAATGAAGAAGTTATACTAAAACAAGCCATATCATACTGGAAAAAAATATATGTCTATGGAATATAAATAGAAGATGTAATCATATTTCAGCCATACAGTATATCTTGCTCTTTGTAAAGTCCACAATACCCACTCTTCTTTCACAGGAGGGGAGGGGACAAAGACAGCTTTGCCTGCTGAATTGTTGACATCAACATAGTATTATCAGCGCTGAGCACTGCACCTATTTCACTATTAAACATCTGTGCTGTGGTTATGCCTTCCTTTGATGGATGCACATTGTGTGCTGGAGCATAACAACTCACTACAGTCTTTTCCATGTGACTGCTTCCAGGTGGCCTTGTTTGTTGATGAATATGGCCATGTATCTTTACACGGCTTCCTGCAGACTCTGCATGTTGTGTAAATCACTTTAAAAGATGCTTGAATGTTAGGGACTGTACGAACATTATAAGAGGGGTGAGGGCAGAAAAGTAGGATGGCTATTTATCTTTTCTTATTGAGTCAAAAAAAGTAGTCAGAATGTTTTTTTACAGCACAGTGGAGGGCCTGTTTCCCCTCAGCCTTCTCTTGCAAATTTGTTAGAAGTGCCCTGTGCATCAGCAAGGCCTATCCAAGCCAAGACATGCTATTTTCACTTGGACATGTAGAGAAGAGTCTTGCATGGGTCCAGTTTTGCAGCCCACACCTTACCTCCAAAGCTAGGTAATGAAAATGACCCGTCACCAGTAATCATCCCTAGAGTGATATGCATTAGATCTCAGGTCACATTAGGTTTTCTGTGCAAAATGATTTGCAGGTTTTTCCCGAAATATAGTGATCCACATGACATGTAGCTGCAGATAAAACTAACACATACAGTATATATGTCAGCACATATTATGCACTGGTGACTACTGTATATGTCAATGTTGATTTACAAGACTGCTAGTGTGCATCCAGATGATTTGTGGGCAGTTTTGCGAAGATGAATATCCAGTTGATGCAGCTGTGGTTATGTGCTATGTTGTGCTGTGTCCCTGACCTAAGTATGAGGTAGGATTGAGTTGTCATAATATTTTAATAGAAATAATAACAATTACTCTTTATATTGCTTTTATATGTTGCGTCTCTCATCTGTGGTGATTTTACTTTATAATGTTCTTATTCAAAGGACGGAGGGCCCAATAAAAATTCTAATTTTTTTTAGAAAGAGTGATGCATAGCTTCCTTAAAAAAATAGTTAATAAAGTATCAACGCTCCCCAATAATTTTTGTACAGTCCCTTGTTGCAATACATTATGTGTGGATGAATGAGAAAGAGAAAGAGAGACAGACGGAGAGAGAATGGTAAAGAGAGAGCATGTGTGTGGATGTGTGTGTGTGTATGTGTGTGTGTGTGTGTGTGTGTGTGTATGTGTATGTGTGGGCTCTGAATTGCACTGCTGCACATATAAACTTGACTTGTTGTTACGTATGAATGGAACAGTACTATAAGAGAAAACCCGTCTGTGGATGTTAAGTCTCATGGCTGCTGCTGATACTGGCTCTCTGTGGCTGTGTAGAAATCCTCCAGGACACTCTGCAGGTAATCAAAGGTGGGACGGTCCTCAGGCTTGTTCTTCCAGCACTCCAGCATGATTTCATAGAGTTCGGTGGGACAGCTGTCCAGGCGCTGCATTCGGTAGCCCTTCTCCAGGGAACGGATCACTTCTGGGTTAGTCATCCCTGGAAATAAGAGCACACGATTGGTCAACACAGTCTACAAGCTTAAGAAAAAAAGCCTGGAGCGCTCAGAAGTTCAAAATAAATCATGAAGGTGCTCTTTGGAAAGGGAACACAAAACTTCAAAAGAGAAAAAAGGTCCAAGGCACTCTTCTTGTGAAAAAAATAAAACGCCTTCGTTATAACATTTCACAAGAAGAGTGCATTGGAGCTTTTTTCTCTTTTACAGTCTACAATCTATTTGATACATTTTCTATTTTCGTTTATTTGGTAGGAAATAATTATATAATGTCTTTAAATCAATTTACAGATGACTAATTCATAAATTCTATTTGTGTAAAATTGTATAAATTGAATATTCAAAGCAACATATTTTTATGGACTTAACACACGTGTGGGCTAATTCATTCCATTGTCATTGTGTCATACTGCACGTGTGTGTTAAAGGATACACAAATGACACTGAATGTGTCACAGTGCCTTTGACACAGCATAATGTGCTGGGGAAATTATACATTAGTTCTAAGAGTGGGTTAAAAGAGACTGCAAAACCACATCCTCCTAAACATAAATGAGCAATAGCTCATGGGCTGCATGGCATTCAATGACTATGGGCTGGGACGCTAGCGTCGTGTCTCTATGGATGGCAATGTTGGTCGGTTTGCCAGTTGACTGAAATATCTCAAAAACTACTGGATGGACTGCCAATAAACCTTATGTGGACATTCATGGTCCCCAGAGGACAAAGCCCTCTGACTTGGGTGATAGCCTCACTTTTTCTCTACAATAACATTAACATTTGTGGTTTTGAGTTAAATATCCAGACAACTATTAGATGAATTGCCATGCAATTTGGTTCATGTCGCCCTCAGGAGGAATTTGGTGATCCTCTGACTTTTTCTCAGGTCAACATTGTAATGTGTCCAATACTTGGTATACAATACTGGTTTATGACCAAAATACCTGCAAAACTAACGACATCCCATCAGCCTCAGCCAAGCTTTGTGTTTATTGCTAGCAAATGTTAGCCTGCTAAAACGCTAAATTAAGATGGTAAATATGGTAAACATTATACCTGCTAAACATCAGCATGTTAGCCATGACATTGTGAGCATGTTAACATGCTGTTAGCATTTAGCTCACTGTGCATGCCTATGAACAGCTTCATAGAGCTACTAACATAGCGGTAGCCTTGTTACAGCTGCACCTGGCATCAAGGGATAACTGAAATGATACTAAATGATATTCTATCAAGGACTAAGGTAACAAAAAGGATACTACGAGTGGCCCTTAACTCTCAACAAAGTAGCTCTTAGAAAAGATTTTCCATTCTGCCTCTATCTCTAAAAAAAAAATCCAAATTCACAACTGGCAACCTCTTTCAACATGGCATTATCTTCCCACCTATGGAAGGCCACTTTATACCAAGGCCAAGATAAATAATGGGCTGAATTCAGGTGTAAAAATGGGACACAACTTTTATGTGCTAACTGCAAGTGCAAGGTCTGCTCTGTAGAGGCATTCTGGCAAATACTATATCAAAGTTGAAATCAGTGATCCACTTACCTGGGTATGGTGTGCGTCCATAGCTGATAATTTCAGTCAGCAAGATGCCAAAGGACCAGACGTCAGATTTGATGGTGAAAGAGCCATAGTTGATGGCCTCAGGGGCTGTCCATTTGATGGGGAATTTGGCTCCTGGTTATAAAGGAAAATTGAAAAAGAAATGAAGTAATGTTGACTTTGTTATTGATACTGTACATTAGCTGGCTCCTAATAACACTGCTGAGGAGATACACATCCTCTGCTCATTCAGTAAGCCATATATAGCAAGGCACTCTCTATTCTTCACCCATTACTATTTAGCCACTTATGTTGTAGTCTATATCTACGACGTTCCACTTCCGTGATTGCTACGGTCGGGCCGGAAATTCCACCGGTCGATTTCTGAGGACTATGGTTAACTGCTCCTCAGATCTCTGCAAGTTAAATCCAAACAGCTAGCTAGACTATCTGTCCAATCTGAGTTTTCTGTTGCACGACTAAAACAACTTTTGAACGTACACGTTCCACCAAAACAAGTTCCTTCCCGAGGCTATCTTGCTGCGGCACCGTGGCACCGTCTGTCCGGCGCATAGCATCGCCCAAGACGATTGTGATTGGTTTAAAGAAATGCCAATAAACCAGAGCACGTTTTTCTCCCAACCTGGAATGTTGTGTGGACTAGCCAGACCCTCCTCCGCAGCACCGTGGAGGAAGGTCTGGCAATGCAAGACTACTTATGTTGTAATCCGACAGCTCGCTGAAACAAAGTAATTTCCCCTGAACTGATGAAACCGTGACTGCAAACATTTAATCTGTTCTGGGGAATCAGTTCCCTATTTCTCAGTCACTTCTGCTGATGACACGTAGCTACCGAACATTTGACAGTGAATATTGCGTCGTACCTTCCCTGGCTGTGTACTCGTTGTCTTCAATGATGCGAGCGAGGCCAAAGTCAGCAATTTTGCACACTAAAGCCTTATTGACCAGGATGTTGGCAGCTCTTAGGTCTCTGTGGATGTAGTTCCTCTGCTCAATGTAGGCCATGCCCTCTGCGATCTAGAGACAAAGTTTAAAAGCATTACAGGTGCACAAGAATTTTTGTGCGTTGCCCTTAGAGTCATTTTTCCAAAAAAATATAAGCAATACAATGAAAATACAAAGCTATTTAAATATAACAATATAAATAAATAAATACATATAAAGTAGAACAATTTAAAGACAAATATAAAGGCAAAAAAGTTGTAAGATAAAGTTGAAATTGTACATACACTGTATAAAAACTTCTAGTGAATACAGATATTATTGATATTTTTGGTCCGGAGATTTTTCACGTTGTTGCACACAGAAAAACATAATTTTGCACTGGCAATGGAATTGTATAAAACAGCCTGAAACAGCATATGTCCACACTAGCAGCATTTCCTTATTGAAACACTTTAATGCAATTGCAGAATCAGACAAATCTGAACTTAAATAAGCAGATATTGAATAATATAATGCACTTTTAACAAAGTCCCGAGAGAGCAATAGATTACTGAATTCAAAAAGGATTTGTTGATCTAAAACACCAAACAACCAAACAACTAGAGGATTGGTCTTGCGAGCTGTAATAGTAGATGGAGGACTGATGGTAATTGTGACTGATTGAATCTCACCTGGGCCGAAAAGTCAATGAGTTTGGGGAGCTGGACACGGTTGCCCTCATCACTCTTTAAGAAGTCTAATAAACTACCTGTAGGAACACAAAAACACACACACACATGTGCGTGTTAACGCATGCTTCATGTATAGCTCAATGTGTTGGACACATCTTCAATATAAGCAAATATCTGTGACCTGGTGGTGCAAAAAATGGATATCCTTTACAGACATTTATTGACAAAGGTTCAACCAATATTTTTTTAATATTAAATATAAAGCCGGGACTTCAACGCGTTAAGGTTAATTAATTACAGACTTTAATGCGTTAATTAATTACACAAAAAATAACACGTTAAACATTTTTTACGCATTTTAATCACACTTATTTTTGCACCGCGGGACGTTTCTCACTGGATGAGTTTTGGCGGACCAATTATACTGGAGCACCAACTAGCGTTCATGACTTCAGACCTTTTATATATCTCAATGCTTCAGACAACAACAAACCACAGTGAACATGAACGAAGAAGCTGACGAGACTGCTTTGGTTGGCTCCGTGGATGGGAAATTTTGTTATAAAAAACGAACGGATGGAAGCGTCGATTAGAGCATGGTTGTGTGCATGCTATGCAACAAGGAATTCGCATATCACCGCAGCACATCGAGCCTCAAGTATCACCTCAACGCAAAACATTTAGCAGCTAGCGTGGACGTTAGCCCGACTCCGAGTTCAAGGACCCACACCCAACCTACACTCCACCAGATGACTGGTTTAAGGACCGGGGTAACTAAGTCTGAATGTACTTGAAAGTATTGTGTTTTCCTTAAAAAAACATAGTTTACAGAAGGTCTACCTACCTATAGGCTACCTGAATTTCTGAAATGTACTATATTTCTAAATATGCTATTGCTACACTTAATGGCAAAAATTGCACTGGTCTGCTGGACTTGGTTGAACAAAAATAAACAATATTGTGTTGCTTAAGCTTATGTATTAAGTCATTATTCAATGGTATACTAAAAATCCATGTGAAAAAAATTACTTCTCACTGTTCTCAGGTCAAATATTTATGGAATTAAAATGCGATTAATTTCGATTAATTAATTACAAAGCCTGTAATTAATTAGATTGTTTTTTAATCAAGTCCCGGCCCTAGTTAAATACATTTCGCTTCCACTGCTAATACCAGGGAGCTCTAACTATTGCAACCGTTAATCCATTTCTTTGAACAAACTATTTGAATAGGTTATTCATAACATTTAGCTTTCTATTTAAACCATTTAGCCATTACTTTAAGACTTCTCTGCTTGCTTGCTACCAAGTTTCCAAGTGCCACACGTATAGTGTTCGGATGTGCATCTGACTCAATATGCAGATTAAGAAAGAAAAATTAAAAGAAATGCAAAAGTACCCTCAGGGGTACACAGTGATTTGCCATTCAGTTATATTGGGTTTTAGCATAATATGTTATAGAGCACACACACACACACACACACACACACACACACACACACACACACACACACACCTTTCTTCAGTTAAATTGTTGTAGAGTTTTTATAAGCTGTCTATACAAAAAAAACTAATATTTGTTGGTATAAATTAATACATTTGAAGCACCACGAACACGTGCACACACACGCATGCACGCACACGCACACGCACACACACACACACACACACACACACACACTCACACTCACAAACACACACCTTTCTTCAGTTAAATTGTTGTAGAAAAAAAACTATTATTTGTTGGTATAAATGGATAAATTTGAAGCACCACGCACACGCACACATGCATGCACGCACACATGCACGCACAAACCTTTCTCCATGAACTCTGTGATGATATAGATAGGCTCCTCCTTGCTGACCACGGCATTGAGTCGGACCAGTTTGTCGTGCTGTAGACTTTTCATCAGGTTGGCCTCGCCCATGAAGGCTTCCACTGACATGCTGCCAGGCTTCATGGTCTTCACTGCTACTTTGGTGTGCTTATTGTATGTAGCTTAAAGCAAAAACAAGATTTGGAATTAGAAAATGAATGTTTTATCTTCCCATCTCCATCAATAACTGGCTTTTATAATATTGATATATCTCACCCATCCAGACTTCTCCAAACTGGCCAGCACCAAGCTTCCTTTCCAGTTTGAGGGATGATCTCGGGATTTCCCAGGCATCTTTCTCCCACGGTTTCTCAGGTTTGGGGCTCAGGCACGGGTTGGTCAGTGTTTGGCAGAGGCCATCTCCCTGCTCTGGAATTAACACAAAACACAAGTCGTGATTGGATTTTGTAATGTGTTTATGTCTAGTGTAAAGAGTCATTGCAGTGGTGTAGTCTACGTGATACGCAGGTATATGCAGTATACCCACTTAAAAAATGCCCAATGACACGCAACAACAGACTTTCCATTATATTTTTGATATATTTTGAATTGTCATGTGGCCAATATATAAATATGCAGTTTGAGTATACCCACTACAATACATTAAACTACAACACTGAGTCATTGTGTAGAGTTTTATTTTTCTCCATTTTACACAATGTTTTTATACAATAGAAATAAGCACGGTGTTGTTCTTATTTGTGAGGAAAATTATTTAATAATTTCACAAAACAGTTCGGCAAAAATAAAAACCCCTTCATGCTGATGCTAGTAATGATGACGAGCAATAAAATGTATCACTTTAATAATGACACTGATCATTTTCACATAGGCTGAGGTATTAAAGTCGGCCAGTAGAGTGTACAATGCATTACTATAAGCACACAGACTAAACTGAAGTTACACTTTTCCACCATTACACAGAAACATTTGGAGCCCCCCCCCCCTCCCCCTATTATTACTAAGGATCCCCCCTTTTCTCCTTAAATCATCATTTTGATGACAAACAATTAGTCAACAAGCCAACTTAAACACTCGGCTGTGAGGAACTAAAATCATTCAGTGACAAACTATCTGGAAACAAGTCTAAAATCTGACAGTACAGTGGACTCACTCTTGTAATGGCTGACCAGCTCCTGCAGGGTGCTGAAGGTGTTGCGGGGAGAGATGTAGAACCCTCCGTTGTCCAGCGTACGGATCTTATAATGTTTAACAGTGTCACCGGACTGAGCATCAAGGTCCCTGACAGACAGGGAGTAGCTGCCTGTAGTAAAAGAGAAAGAAATACTTGTTACCAGTTACCATGTCACCCATAGGGGGATTTGTTTTTTAAATGCTGATACCAATATTTTTTCACTGACATTTTAAAATCTATATTTGTATGTCAGTAGATTCCAAAGATGTGCATTCTTGTGAGTAGCTTCTGGGACTGCCTGCACACTTAAACGTGGGAATTTAGAATGGCACTAACATCCATTTGAAGGACTCGCAAAATACAGATTCAAAAGAGAATAATCAAAATCAGAAATACAGAGGCCAAGATATCCTGACTTTTACTTTATTATGGGTTAAGCTCCAAAATTGCTGGATCCTACATTCCCCATAATGCAACTCAATAGCATGTTTCATTCCTCCTAAATGCCCTCTTCTTTTGAATCTCTCACCTCCAGTTAGCAATGTAGTCTTTCTGTTAAAAATGTTGAAGTTGCAAGCGTAAAAAGCGATATAACCCTGAGGACATGTTGTGTTTTCCAGCTTTAGAGGGCTCCCTCCAGAGCCACAGAAGACTTTAAACAACTGTTTGCTCAAGTTGGATAGTAATATTCATTATTAAAGAAATAATTAAAATCATGTTGGCCACATGGGGGCAGCGGAAACAAGCTGTGAACACAACATTGGCATACCATCACTGTTTCAAATTGATATGACTAACATGTTAGCAAACAATAGCCTATATAAACATCCAGTAGACACTGAGCTAGATTAGCATTCATTTGGCCTTATGTGTATTGCAAGCTGACAAACATAAGTCATTAGAATATTAATTCACTCTCATTTTAACTCTGGTTTGGTCTCTAACAACTCCTGAGTTGTAGGGGTTTATCAGAAAGCTGTTATGATGAAAATAGCAGCGTCTGAAAGCAACACCAATAAGATTTGTCAGTACGAGTATTATAGTAATATAGACCATATTAACATTACACACAGTCATCCCGTCCATTGTTAATATAAAAATCTGAATAATAGCAGCTTTAATGGCCAAATTTTAACAAAGTCATGCTAACCTACGTATCTAGTACTCTTTGTAAGAAAGGTGTGCTACAAAATGTTTGTATCGTACACCGAATGTATTTACAGTGACTTAAAACGAGCAAAGTACAAGAAATTAAAATTAAATTCATTTGTGCCTCTCTGTTAAAAACACAACTTCTGCAGCGACCGGCAAGATAACATTGTAACATTTGTCAGTTGAGAATTTTTTTTTTGTCTGTCAATAATGTCTCATTATGACTACTAAGACTGCTCCATTAAAGGAAAAATGAGCTGTGTTTTTAATGTCTTTTACTCACCCTGGGTGGTCTCACTGTCTCGGATCATGTAGGATCCCAATTTGTTGCCAGGGGCCAGCAGCTGCCTCTCAGCATCTTTCCTGCTCACGCCCTTAAAGAACCACCTTAAAAACAAAACAGGAAACAGATGAGTTAGTACAGAAACCTCCCAACGGCTCTTCCTGTGCGAGCCTTTATGCTCCCTTCATATTGTGTGCTTTGTTTCCTTGTTCATTTCCACTGTGAGAGAAAATAAAAAACGTTCCATCTAAATGTGTTACATGATACTAGGACATTTAGTTTTTTTAAAGGCATGCTATATTATCATAGTTAGTTTATCATTAATAATCAATAATGCAAAAATGTCATAGTCATATTATAGCTTCAGTGTCGCACTGCCTGCTCTAAGTCATTCCTACCACAGGCAATACAACTTTTTAAGCCTTCATCACTGAGTGTTAGATAAGACTCATATACATCACAAGACTGCACTTAGTGTAATAACAACTACTTAAAAGTGTAACTATTTAAGTAGTATTCCCAACTTGTAAATACATTTGTACATTCTTTCCTTTATTTTTGAATAGCTGTTCTTGTACTCTATCCTATTTAGTATGTCTTGTATAGTCTGTATGTGTGCTGTGTGTCTGATATTTGTTTATCGGTGTTTTTCCTGTTATAGCACTGAAATTACCCAATTTGGGATCAATAAAAGTCTATCTATCTATCTATCTTTCTATCTATCTATCTATCTATCTATCTATCTATCTATCTATCTATCTATCTTATTAAAAAACAACAGCAGTTTTCACTAGTGAGATACTGATAATGCATATAAATGTGTTTTCAATGTGAGAACACTTACTCTTCTGCCTCCAGAGTATCTTTGGCCACATAATTACTGGGGATGTAGCCTTCCTGACCTGAACTGATTAACATAGCTCTCCACCACTCCCCCGATCTGCAGAGAGAGAGAGAGAGAGAGAGAGAGAGAGAGAGAGAAAGACAAACAAACGTGCATCGTTGTTTCCAAAGGTCTCCATTTGTGCCCTTCGAGACTACAACGCAACCCCGGAGTTTTCAAACCAAAATGGAGGCAGCTGTGTGTCCAGAAGTCTCAGTTTTAGGGGCTCTGAAACTCCGGAGTAGTGTTAACGCGAGGCAAAAGATATTTGTTTCTAAACCAAAGCGTAGTAGCGTAGATGTAGCCTAAGTGCTGCTACAATTGTGTCAGTGGTTCGTCATCACAGCTGACCTAAGCATCTTAACAAATGTACTAAGCAAAAAAAACAAAGTAGTAAGCTGCACAATGGCCAGCCTTCTTCATCATTTATTGATTTCTTGCAACCAAAACATAGTAGTTTAAATGTGACCAAAGACACAAGTGTGACTATCTCGTGCTGACAAAGACATGACAAACCATGTTTTACAAGTCCATAAACTGTCAAAAAATGTTGGACCCACAATTAACTTATTATTTCTTGTATACTTATTCTTATATCTGAAGCAACAAAGAATAAATGCTATCCTTCACTGATACTTACTCCTCTAAGATTTTGAGTTTATCTCCCTTCTTGAAGCCAAGGTCACCTTCATGAATGGCTTCATAGTCGAACAGGGCCATGGCAATACTCTCTCCTACAGCAGCATTGCCCGGAAAATAAGAAAAGCAGAAGGCTTCATGTTGGAACATTGTGCTCTTGATATGCAGAAAAAAAAAAAAATGTCCCTTTTGCATTGTCATTCACTTTCTGAAGAATTGCATGCTCAGATATTTTGGCCTGAGAGAACATCTGTGTGCTTGTAAAACAGACAAAACAATCACTGTATACACTTAAAAAATGACTATGGAGCTGAACCCAAGCCTGCTTATCTTGGCTTGTGAAAAGTCAAAAATGAGGTTTTAACCCAACATCCCTGATATGTGACAGTGTGTACATGAGAGTGCACAATGACTCAGCGTCAGTGAATGTTTTTTTTTTTTCAGTAGACACCGACTCACATCTTTCTTCGGGTTCACCGTACTTTGGCTATGTAACTGACTTCCTTGATAATAATAGCAGTGCTGGTCTGTTTTGGAGGCCTGTGTGGTGAGTCGCTCTGTGTCGACTCACACCTCACTCTCTTTCCACTCGCTCACATGTTGTGCTGAGCTTCGGACAGACCTAGATGATGCTGTTAAAAAATCTCTAAAGTCTCGATGGCAGACTCTATGGTGGTGTTGACAATACAAGGGGGGAGGTTTGAAATAAACCTGCCATCGAATGACCTCATGGTTCCTTAGTGATTGACTTTTGATACACAAGATACAGAGACACATACAGCTGCTTAAGGGATTGCAATACATACTGTGGAGCTGCAGCAGTAAAAAGATTGAAACTCACCATCTGAAGAGATTGCATTGGATGGCATTTTGCTCTGTAGAGAGAAAGACACAGATATATTCTGTTTAAGGCTCAAGAGAAGAGGTCAAGTTCTGTCAAGTATTAATTCCCAAATTTGTAGTTGATTCAAAGTGAGAGAAAAAAAACTTTATTAAAGCTGCAATAATTAATTTGTCAAATCACATTTGTTAAGGCAAATGTAGTCTATATCCACGATGTTCCACTTCCGGGATTGCTCCATTGCCGCTGGAAAATTCCGCTGGATTTCACTCTTTTTGGTCGGATGTCCGTTACCTTCTGCTTTCTTTGTGTTGGAATTTTAAACTCCGATCGTTTTCTGAGGACTCTGGTTAACGGCTCCTCAGATCTCTGCAGGGTAAATCCAGACAGCTAGCTAGACTATCTGTCCAATCTGAGTTTTCTGTTGTACGACTAAAACTACTTTGAACGTACACAAGTTCCACCAAAACAAGTTCCTTCCTGAGGCTATTTTGCAGAGGCGCCAGTGCTTAACGCTGCCCATGATGATTGTGATTGGTTTGAAGCAATACCAATAAAACCAGATTGGGGAGTGGGTGATAGAGCGAGGGAGAAAGTCAGAGAGTGACGGCAGAGAGTGATTAGCTTCAGAGCGAGTAGTAACTCTAGAGTCCTAGTGAGAGAAACAAAGTGTCTCCCCTGTGCTTTCTGACCACGGTGGGAAATCTGTAGCAAGAAAAGTTAACCCTCTCCTCGATTTCGCAACCAAGCCACGGCCGAGCAACGTGTGTTGCCGCGACGTGTAGGGCTACGGCGTAGGGTCCGGTGTAGGTTTGTGCCTCCACGCACCTACGTACGTAGCAACGGCGTAGATTTTACGCAGAAGTATAAATCAAACTGTTGAAACTACACTTAGTAGTTGGTAAAGTCTGTGCTACTTGTCTGTCTGTTGTTGCTGGTGCTAAGCAAGTAGCTTACGGTGGACTTTTAGAGCGTTTTCACTTCAAACACCTGACAGCTGGGAAATGACAATGATGAGAGCCGTGAGAGCGAACCAACACATTTCAGTTGCGGGCCTTGAAAACTAAAAACAATTAGCTGGAAGATGCTAAAAAACGCTTTGTGAAGCTGCAGAGTTGGCCGACAATGTTCTGTTGGTTCGTCACTCGGAGCGATCCCTATTCACATCAAACGTATATTGATTAGTGCAGTGTTAAACAACATACTGTGTATCTGACATAATGTGTATCAGTTGATTGAACACTTTGTATATGACGTGCCCAGTATAAACTTAAAGGAGACCTATACTGTTTTCACGTTCATACTTGTATTTTGTTTATCTACTAGAACATGTTTACGTGCATTAAAGCTGTGGTGGGTAGAAAGCAAAAAAAAAAAATTTGAAGTAGAGTAGGACCTCTCCCTATCCCCTATTTGTTACATGAGCATATGCATGTGCCCATGGCTGCTACACCTGTATTATTCACTGTCTGGCTGAGACGCTCTGTTGGAGTGCCTGTCCCTCCCGAAAAAGCCCAGTGGGCTCTGATTGGTCAGCGTTTCTGGGTCGCCTCGCATCTGTGCTCTGCTTTCGCTCTGTACTTGCAGCTTCAGACCAATAAAGGCTTGTAAACCAAAAGCTACACATCCAGACATTGGGAAGAAATAAACAACATCTGCAACCAAGATAACAAGTTTTCCTGACGTTGACACTAGCGTGCCTGCCTGGAGCAGATGACCATATATACTGTAACCGTCCCAGTATATCGTGACGGAGAGAAAGAAATCTGAGTTTTTTTTGCTGACAGGGATATGTTAACATCATTATTTAAAGTTTTGGCCACAATTAATATGTACATTTGACATTGTCACATTATAGCTATGACAGAAAATAGGGAAAAGCATAATAGGTCTCCTTTAAAATCTATTCTGGCATTGCAGTGGGAAAGATTATCCAAAGCATTATTGTCATTCGTTGTCACGAAATATTACTTGCCACATTAAAGCAAATCAAGCTTATATTTCAATAACATAATTGATCAAATTTCCATTCATCTAGTTGAGACCCAAATGCATCTAGAATAAAGCCACTGCCCAGAAAACAAACACTTTAAAGGAAGGGAGGAAGGAAGGACTTTGTCTTATCAACTTGCAAAATCAGCACGTTGACGGCAGTTATCTTTACTTAGGTTTGGGTGTTTGTAGTGGGTTTCTTAGATGGTTTTTAACAACATTAACAAGGGTATAATGAGCTGAGCTGTCTAAGGACCAGACAGTACGACAGACTATCTTTAAATGTAGACATCTTAGAGCTACAGTTTATAATACAATACGGTGGTTTATGTCTGAGTTGAGGGAGGTCCTATGTGTTGCTAAATACTGAAGTTTATACGTCTCCTGCCTGAGTGCTCTGGTTCTGCTTCTGTCACTTCCTCTTTCTTCACTGAGGGTGCAAGAGTTGTTACAGTCAGCTGACAGGAAACAGTAGCCAGAGGAACCACACTTTCACACCGCAGCACTGCTACGTACGCATGGCTCAGATCAAAGTCTGGCCAGTATGCAAACTAGCCACGGGAACATGTTCGGAGTGTACGTTGGCGCATATCTATTCTCTCTGAAAACTCTCTCATATCACTACCAGTAACCAACGACTTTTCTCTATTGTCTACCACGTCTACTTTCACTGCTTCTGCAACTGACACCATTGATCTTCCCCATTCTTTATTTAAAGCCAGGGCACCGCTGCATGTGTGTGTGCGTGCCCATTTTTATTGGCAAAAAAGTTCACAAACACTATATGGTCAGATATATATATATATATGCGGAGTGGTGATGGTGCAGTGGATATGACACATACCTTTGGTGTGGGAGACCTGGGTTCGATTCCCACTGCGATACATCAACCAATGTGTCCCTGAGCAAGACGCTTAACCCCTAGTTGCTCCAGAGGCGTGCGACCTCTGACATATATAGCAAATGTATGTCGCTTTAGATAAAAGTGTCAGCTAAATGACATGTAATGTAATATAATGTGGCTAGTAAACATCTGAATTCATATTCAATGGTGGGAAGTAACTAAGTATATTTACTCAAGTACTGTATCTAAGCACAATATTTCCATTTGATGCTATTTTACTCCACAACATTTATCAGTTAGTTATAGTTACAGATCAACCTTTTCAACTTGTGGTCCCCTGAAAAAAGAAAAAAAAAAGAAGTCTAGCGGAGGCCCTTGGGGGTGAATTTGAGACAGAAAAAGGTAAAGTTATCCAGTAGTTCCTTCCCCAAAAAGAAAAGATTAGAGAAACAGTAGCAGAAATTTCCTGCGCCATTAGTCATCTCACAACCTCTCAGATTTATCCTGTGACCCTTTGGAGGGGATTGGACCCCAAGGTTGTTAATCACTGAATTAAAGTACCCAACAACTTTTTTTTGTCTTTCTCATTTTTTTTGTTGTCATTTTGTGCTTTTAGAGCTGACCCATCAGATTGGACAGATCAGCTAGCTAGCTATCTGGATTTACCCTGCAGAGATCTGAGGAGCAGTTACCCATAGTCCTCAGAAATCCACCAGAGTTTAGAATAATGCCAACACAAAGAAAGAGGAAGGTGACGGACATCTGGCCGAAATGAGGGCCATCCGGCAGAATTTCCAGCGGAACCTGAACAATCCTGGAAATGAAACGTCGTCGATATATACTACTTGCCATGTGATGAACAGCAACGTGTTACTTTTCTCACAACATTACTGCTTACAGCTTTGCTCATGGAGTTCCCTGCGGTGGGGTCTTTGACATAGTGGGCTGTGTGCGCACGGTTCTGCAGATCGTCGTTACCCGTCCCTTTGCTGAGAGCCTCCTGCTCCTTCTTTGAGCCCACGCAGCCCATGGTGCCTTCTGCAGGAGGACAACAGAGAAGAAACAGCAAGACATTAAAGCTGTGGACACCAGCAGAAAAACGCATTGAGATGTCACATGTAATAGTCAGGCCTAGTCAGGGCTGCACGATATGAGGAAAATGGCCAACTGATGTTTGACTGACATTACGATTGCGATATGACTCACGATATTGGAGGGAATGATCATTTTTGTATCATTATTCTCATTTTCATTGAAAAGTATAACATAAAAAAAAAATCTAATGATTATAGTGGGATCTTCGCAAGGATCTGTACCAAAGAAAAAATCTGTAGAATATGATTTGTAGGGTGGGATGTTTCTGCAGCACCACAATACAGTACTTAATTTAGAATGGTTTGACACATATTTTGTCTTTACACATACACTGTTGTTTTTTTAGCACTAACTAAAATGTAGGTTAACACTGAATGAGTGTTGTGTATCCTTGTGTTTATGTTATATGTGTATCCTTGGTCTTTTGCAGAACCAAACCTATACAGGGTTGGAGGTATGTACTACTTGTGCTTAATATGAATGGTTTATTTCAAACAACATAAAAATAAAAAATAAAAATATTTAAAATAAAAGACACAGTATTTCACTTTAAGAAAAAGAAAAAATAAGCAAAAATAAATGAATACTCTTAAATAATTAGTGTACTCTTGTCTGAAAAGGAGTAGTAAAAAGCAAAATGCTTTTCTGGTCGTATACCCTTTTTGAATTGTCCATAACCTTGTCAAAGTGTTTTTAATCTATTGTTTTTAAAATAAACAACCATACAACCCTTTAACTGAAAATCAATTCAAAAAACATTTGCAGATCAGTTAATCGATCAAGTTACTATTCCATTGGGGTGGTAGTACGTAGTAGGGTCGCAGGTTAAAGTCCCCGTACGGACCAAAATACGAAGGGTGGATTGGTAGCTGGAGAGGTGCTAGTTCACCTCCTGGGCACTACCGAGGTGCTCTTGAGCAAGGCACCGAAACCCCCAAATGCTTGGGGCACTCCATTAGTGTGTATAGCATGTATAGGTCCTGAGCATGTGTGTAATTCAGGCCTGTGTTTAATGTGTGTGCGACTGTAACTAACTAAATTGTTGTTTTGTAAATTGTAAATTGTGAATTTCACAAAATGAGATGAAAAAGACAAAAAATAAGAAAATCATTTTCTTAATGAAATAATTGGTTCATGTACCATCCTTATACTGTCCATCCATTCTATTTATCAAGCACAATAAGCTTCTAAATAGAACAAACTGAAATAAGTTTACACCAAATACATTTGGTACCCCTAAAATCCCATGTGGCCCCAGCCAGGCCCCTCCTGGGCCTCTGGCCCCTCCTCCGCGGTCGGGTTGGATGGACTGATGGGTTAAACAAACACAGGAGTTTCACACAGGACACTGCTGTTTATGTCCTGCGTGAAATCTGTGTGAAAGTGAAACAGTATCTTTAAAACACAGATGCTCTGTAATGCAAGTCTGGTTGACGGAGGTATTTTGGAATCTGAACAGGTTTCCTGTGGCTGTGCAGCTCAGTCCATGGCTATACTGTAACTACAGAGAGCATCGACGGCTTACTTTTGTTACGCAACCAAAGCATTCTCATGAACGGATCCGTACGATATTGTATGACATTACGTGTCGACCCGTCACATGACGGTTAATTGTAACGGCCTATATAGTTCCATTTAGCTGAGAAAGGGTGACTGTGATCCGGGTACAGGGCACCGGTCAATTCAGCGACCTTTACAGTTGGGTTTAGCCGACATAAAGGAGATTGTCCTGCCGCGACGGCAGTTAAGTTTAGGCGTTAAAAGATTAGAAGAAAGTTTTTGGTGTGGGTTAAAAAAAACTGATCCCCTTAACCCTTGTGTTTCCTTCCTGTCGACCATAAACTTGTTGTCCTTTCGGGTCTAAATTTGAAAATGTTTTATTAAAACTTTTTTGTCGCTTCTTTCCCCGACGTTTTTGTCGCTTCATTCAACGCTTTGGACTCTCTTTTTAAACTTTTGTCACTTTATTCAACTTCAAAGAACCAGGAAATGAGTAGGGGGAAATGAGTAGGGGGAAATGAGTAGGGGGAAATGCAACGCTTCCAAGCCCCGGCCGAGCGACGTACGTCGCCGCGACATGCAGTTACGTTTTTGAGAGGTGCACGTCAGGCTACGGCGTAGGGCCCGGCGTCGGTTCGTGTCTCCACGTATCTTCGTACGTAGCAATGGCGTAGATTTTACGCAGAAGTATAAATCAAGATTTATAGCTGACACAGTCAGTCAGCTTACTGGATGACCATGGCTGTATGGTTTTAGGGATGCTGTATGCTCCTGCAATCCACATAAAAACAATTTTAAGATTATTTTTAGGCCTCTATTGACAGGACAGCTGAACAAATGAAAGTGGAGAGAGAGGAATGACATGCAGCGTAGAGCCGCAGATCGGAGATATATGGGCGCCCGCTCTACCAACTGAGCTATCCGGGCGGCCCTACAATCCACATTATTGCAGTTTATTCTGACTTAATACTTTTTACAGATGTTGGCCTCCTGCGATACTGTTTTAATTCGTATGTATATATCAATTGAGATCTTCCAAGAATTAACACTGCAAGGTCTTTCTATCTACCTTGGCAATACAAATATTTCCACACAAGCCTCCTTATTCAACTGCAACATCTAGGGAATACTTTGTTTTCTCTACATATCACACCGTATCTGATTGTGTGCATGTAAATGTGACTGCAGTTATCTGGAACAAGGCTTAACAGGAGCGAGAACAAAGAGGGAGTCTGTGATGGGAGATAGAAGCTGTGTTTTATAGCACATGTTGGCTCACATTCACAGATGGAGAGGACAGATGAGAGAGTTGTTATGTGTAACCCAGCTCTCTTCAGCTCAAGGAAGAAGATTATCGCACAAATCCTCCCATTTCAGAGACTGGAAACCAGCGGTGGAATGTAACTGAGTACATTTACTCAAGTACTGTACTTTAGGAGTCTTTTCTTTTCGTGCCACTTTCTACTTCTACTCCGCTACATTTCAGAGAGAAATATTGTACTTTTTACTCCACTACATTCATCTGACATTAAGATTTTTGCACACAAAACATGTGTAGTTTATAAAATATGATGTTTTATTATAAATTAAACTACCCAACAATATAACGGCCTACAAGTGCAGCTGACATGATTAGACCATTAAACACACAACTGTTTGGATCGTTTCCAGTTTCTAAAATGGGAGGATTTTTCTGCATTAAGAACTTTTACTTTTAATACTTTAAGTACATTTTCCAGATGATACTTACATACTTTTATTTAAGTAACATTTTCAATGCAGGACTTTTACTTGCAACGTAGTATATTTTACAGTGTGGTATTGGTACTTTTACTTAAGTAAAGGATCTGAATACAAACAGTTCTGTGTTTAATGGTCTAATCATGTCAGCTGGACTTGTAGGCCGTTATATCGTTGGGTAGTTTAATTTATAATAAAACATCATATCTTATAAACTACATGTGCTTTGTGTGCAAAAAAATCTTAATTTGTAAAGTAAACTAAGGCTGCCAGATGTAGTGGAGTACAATATTTCTCTCTGAGATGTAGCGGAGTAGAAGTAGAATGAGGAATGAAAAGACTCAAGTAAAAGTACAAGTAGCTCAAATTTGTACTTAAGTACTGTCCATTGAATGCACTTAGTTACATCCCACCGCCACTAAGCAGCAGAGCCCTGTGACCATGCAGACAGATCTCCTATGATTGTAGAAGTCACATGTCGCGACGCCGATATCCCCAAACACCAAAGGAAGGAAACACCAAACACTGACAAAACTTTAAACGTTTCTGCAAGCAATCTCTCGATCTGTTCTTCAACAAATATCTGCAGTCTTACATAACCAAGACCATTCTGCCCTGCTGCAACTCACCACTGTACTGTGGTATGCAATGGAAAATGTTTCATTTGAATATTCAGACACAGGAAGTTCCGTTTTACTTCAGGTCAGAATTAGTGATGTTACCGTAGATGCTTCCTTTTTTTTTCTGTCTGTGTTCCAAACCTGGTTCCTCTTTAGATGTCTAATCGCAGGAAGCTCAGCCTAACAAGTATTGAACATTCGGGGCTTCGTGTGTTTTTTTTTTTTGCTGATACAAAATGGAGGTCAGCATTAGGCTGGTGGTAACACATTGCCCTAGTTTGGCTCTGTAAAAAACGCAGCAGTCATTGATTCATCTCAGTCCACGAGTAAAGCAGCAACAATTCATGTGATTCAGGAAACCCCCACGTCGCCTGAACACAAACCGGGGCGAGGCCAGAAGGGGACACAGGCCCCCCGCTGAAATATGATTGGCCCCCCCTGATGCCCCCCCCACACACCCCCCCGCCTGCCATCCATTGGGCTAGAGTGCTGTCAATCTGACAATTGTGATTTCCATTGGGCCTGTCACTTGGCTGCCTGTTCTGCCAATCTTCCCAGCCCTTGTCACATGACCAATTCATGTCTCCATGGTGACTATCCAAAATTCTGATATCATAGCACTGGAATTGTGTTTTTTTTTTTTTTCTTTCAATGGCAGACTGAGCCTATAGAAAATATGTATTGTATTCTGATATACAATTTGTTTAAAATGAAAACAATTGAAATGAATAATGAATGGGATTTGTTTTATTTAGCTTTCTACTCAAAGTGACATAAAATATTATGAACATGAAAATTAGCAACTTATATTTTTCAATAGCTCCATACATGGCAAGACACATAAAACATTTTCCTTACCATTTAGAATCCAAAACCTATGTTTATTAATATTTACATACTATAATTTAATTCTATGATTAGAGGATCAAGTTATTGCAGATATATTGGTATCAGTGTATATGTTGGCACAAAAGTAACAAGAAATTACAGTGCAGAAATACTAAACTAGGCTTGTGTTGTAGTCACGACCTCCTAAAGACCAAGACTTTGACGGGTTGAGACCGAGTCAAGACCAAGACCAGGGCCACGTTCAACCCCAACAAAACGTGAAACGTTGTGTGCACAAGCGCTCTGCCTTTTCATTACAGTTTACAGACATGTCTCTGCTGATTGGGTATCACCTGTGACACAGCCAATAAACGAGAGACACACCCACCAAATGAGAGAAAACATGCAGTATCTCAAAGCCGTTTCACACCGTTGCACACCGTTCTGAGGAAACATGTCGTTCAACACGGAAACCGTAGCAACACGGCGCACACCGTTGTGAGATTGAACCAAGGGGGTAAGCTTCACTTCAGAACTTGAACCTCCTATGGCGCCATTTTGTTGCTACCTGGCCATCACCTCCCGTTAGCATTCCACTGACTAGCATTCATTTTGGCGCCACTTGTCAGTGAATAACTTTACATCTGAAGCGTTTAAAGACTCTATTTGTCCATAGTTCATTTCTAAAGAAACACGGCAATGTATAAAAGGCTCAATTACCTTGTACCTCACGTTATGGCTCCGTAGCAAACGTTTTTGTAAAAATAGGCTAACGATTGTGTCACATAGTAGAGGAATTACCGTATAGTACAGGATAAGCTTGCAGGCAGTTTTGACTTACATGAGCTGTTTAGGATTAATTACTAATGTTAACTAGCATTTTAGTTAGCAATAATTAGCCTGTGCCCATGTTATCTCCTTACATATACCTACGCTCTCCGTCTCTGCAAGATTGGGAATGATTGAGATTTCTCTTGTCACAGCTACCAGAAGACTTACAACTTTCAGACAGGTTGCTCACGTCACATTTACGTCGGAAAAGTGCTTCTACTATCCTTCACTGGTCTCCGTCCAGAGCAACGGGGTCTGTTGGTCCATTATATACTGTCTATGGATTGAACGTGCACAAAGGCAGGGCGAGACCCACACTGCATTACACGATAAAACATGGAAATTGCTAACCATAGGCACTCATCAAACTGATCGGAAAGCTGTGGTCTTGAAATGAAATCCTGAGTCCTCTTTATCTTTGACCGAGACAAGGCCGAGTAAAAATGTGGTCGATTTCGAGATGAGACTTTCAAAAAGTGGTCCCGAGACCAAGACAGATCTCGAGGACTACACACTTTTTTGACATTTTTGTAGCTTTGTTTTGATGTTTTTGTAGCTTTCTTTAGACTTTTTTTTGCTTTCTTGACAGCAAAGAACAGTTTTGGGTGATTAAAGAAGTCCATGTTGCCAGTTTGTTGCTTTTTACTACATTATTTAAATTTTTTCAAAGCTTTTTTCGACATTTTGGGTGATTTTGTTTTCAATTTTTTTTCCAGTGTTTATGTTCTTTTTTTTTTAAAACCTTTTGGAAGTTATTTCAGAAGTTTACTTACTGAGAGAATTTATATAAAAGTCCTAACAGAAAATATTCTGTTTTTGTAACTGTAGCTACATACAGTTTTTAATTAAGCGGCAAAGTCTGGGTAATGAGCCGCCAAAATGACTTCTGTTATTTTACAGATTTATTTCTTGGTGGACATTTTATTAGAATACAGAAAATCCGCTTTGAAATGTAGGAAATATTGGATAGGATAGAACAACACAATGTTGTTACCCCGTGCCCCCCCTCTAGCCCCGCCCCTGCATTTAACTCTCAGGAGGAAGGTGAATAAGTGTAGCAACTTTTTCAACCCTCCTTTGTTTGAGATATGAAAGATTAATCTATGAGAAATGCTGTGCTTTGACGACACTGACAGTTTCACTTCTGTGCTTCTGTTTCTCCTTACAGTGACGCATTTACTGTCCAGACCGCATGGATCCCTAAAAATAGATCTTTCATGTCAGCGGAACCCACAAAATTAATAAAAGAATTTATGAATCAGTTACTTTCAATATGATGATTTGTTTTGCTCCGTACCTTCAGTCTGTGGAATCAGGTCTGTGTTAGTTTGAAGAGAACGTCGAGAGAAAGATGATGTCTAAAGGTGGAAATCCCAAATTTATATTATCAACAACTCAGTTGTACCTTAGTAAAAAAAAAAAAGTCAGAAAAATTTTGAATTCTATCAACACTATCCAAACTATCCAACATGACGTGTTAAAAGACAGAATCTCTGGGAGGTCAAAAGGAATGCAGTTGTGAGCAGGAACGGAGCATTGTTTTTTTTTATTCACTTTCACTTGTCACACAACAACATGAGCTACATGGCCACAGAAGTCAGATTTGGAAATATGACACTTAAGAGAAGAAAAAAAAAAAAAACATGTTGGAAAAGACTCTTATTCATGTTCTTGCAGGGAGTTAGATTTGAAGATGTAAACCACTGTCATGTCTGTAATCTAAATATATGCTACAGCCTGTTACTTTGGCTTAGCACAAAGGCTGGTTACAGGGGGAAACTTAAAGCCGAGCTGTGTGCAAATGTAACAAAATCCACTCACCAGCGCCTCTACAACTCACATATCTTGTTTGTTAAATCTGTAGAAAAAAAATTAAAAATCCAGTTTTATGGGGGGATTATGTGCCAGACTATCTCAGCCAGTAGCAGTAACTTTGCTGGAGTCTCTGACGGTGACAACAAGATATGACACTGGGGAAGAAAGTGAATAAGCTTATGTCCCATCACAAGACAATGTGACATTGAATTTGCCTTAATTTCCCAAGATTCTCTTAAAAGACACCATTGTGTTTATCTGTCAGAATGTAATATAACAGGAGCAAGTAGAGAAGGAGTGATAAGCTGTGTTAGTGTGTTCGCCATTTTGTAGTGGTGTTAGAATTCTCCGTGGTTAACCGTCACAGGACACCGGCGAGTCCAAACAATGTTTGACAACACTCCTACTCAAAAAGCGATATTACAAAATTTCATTTGAGACATTTATTTACCATTTTATTCATATATTACGCTTTTGTGAACCCAAGACTTTTGTAAACTCATTTAAAGCACCAAAACGACTGAGTGTAGGTATGTTTTCACAAGAGATTTGAAAAGTATTTCCACTTTAGGGCCAAATTATCTCTTTATACATTGCTCTGGAACAATTTTGGGCGTCTATACAGAAAGCTGAGTTTGTTCTGAACATTTTGATATGAAACACACGGGGATCAGGTTATATGCAAAACACTTTAAAAGGAGAATTCAAGAAGATATCTAAAAATGCCCTCAAAGGGTTCATTTCATTCACTATGTAGTCCACTATATAAAATAACCCACAATGCACCGCTAGTTTGAGTGTTGTTTTATCTTGTATTTGTCTGCCTTTTGCTATGTTTTGTATTGTGTGTGACCATTTTTGTGTGTGTCCTGAATAAAGAATATGATGATGATGTACATACGTTGTACCCTACATTGTATTCCCTTATACCACAGTCTCGCATTGCCAGACCCTTCTTCACAGCGCTGTGGAGGAGGGTCTGGCGAGTCCACGCAGCATTCTGGGGTGGGAGAAAAACGTGCTCTGGTTTATTGGCATTTCTTTAAACCAATCACAATGGTCTAGGGCGGTGCTGCTGCAAAATAGCCTCGGGAAGGAACTTGTTTTGGTGGAACGTGTACGTTCAAAGGTTGTTTAAGTCGTGCAACAGAAAACTCAGATTGGATCAGATCTTAAAATTCCAACACAAAGAAAGCGAAAGGTAACCGGACATTTTCGGGCATCCGAAAAGAGTGACATCCAGCGGAATTACCGGCAGAGCAAGAGCAATCCCGGAAGTGGAACGTCGTGGAAATAGACTAACCACAATGCCACGCTGTCGTGTTTTCCCCCGGAGGAGAAGAAGAAGAAGAAGCAGAAGCACCCGAGAAAACTGAAAAAGGAAAAATGGGACGGGCTTTCGTTTTTTTAACAGTAGAAATGTAACATGCAACATGTAAACAACCTTTTACTATTCTCATGAGTGCTCGGCTTGTTTCAGGAACATGTCAGAAGTATTTTTGTTTGGGTTTGTTTACATGATGCTTGGCGCGCCCGCCTCCAACACACAAAAAAAACGGCGCATGTAGTGTCCAAAATCTCATTTAGTCGTTCCCTATATAGTTCACTATTTAATAAACACTATATAGGGAATAGTGAGTGAGTGAATGAGGGACCGGTTTCGAACACTGCTACAGAGTCAGCAAATGTACTCAGCAATGTCAGTTACTTAGGTCTGCTAATACTAGCAAACACGAGATGACTTTTCATTTTAAAGAGGAAGGAGGACGTGTTATTTCTTCTTTCAAAAGTACATGTATTTAAAATAAGCAGTGTACTAATCAAGAGCACGGGTTAAACTGTCTAAAAGAGGACAGCAGCTGTAGTCAGCTACACTGAAAAGAGGGTATAACCCCACAGCGACTTTTTAAAAGAGCATTCTCAGCCCAGGTCTCTATTTCTGATCAAAGTGATAGTTAACCCTCTGAGGTCTAAGGGCATTTTTTTACATATCTTCTTAAATTTACCTTTTTAAACCTCTGGGGACGAAAGACGTAGCCGGCTCGTCCAAACGATGTTTGACTAAACTCCAACTCAAAAAGGGATTTTACAAAATTTCATTTCAGCCATTTATTTACTATTTTAGTCATATATAACCTAAAGACTTTGGTAAACTCATTTCAAGTACTCAAACAATTCGTACAACACATCATAAGTTAAGGTTTGTTTTCTAAAAGAGATTTGAGGACTTTCAAAAAGCCAATATCAACGTTTCAGCTTTAGCGCCAAATTATCTAAAGCTGAGTTTGTTCTGAACATTTTGATAAGAAACACATGGGGATCAGTTATGTGCAAATACCTTAACCTATATAACTAATTTATTTTGATTATATTGCAAATTTGAGGAGGAATAACAGGAGGAAGAGTTTTATTTTCTGAACTGTAGTGGAAAGTTCCTGGATTCATGTATTTATCACAAGATGAGATTGCAACCAATCACATTATAAGAAGTACGCAGACATTCAATTTCAATTGAAGAACAGAATTTAAATGATATCACGATAATTTTCGTCCAAAAGAGTACAACTTACAACACATATAATATAAAACGTTGCTGTCCCTTCTACCATACTGTAACTCTAAGGTTAGTGTTCGTATAAAGGCCTAGTTCATAATTATCAAATGATATCATAACATGCAAATACGTTCCCCTGCAAACATCACCCTCTCTCAGGAAGAAGTGCGCTTTGATACTTTGTTGATTAGGGCATAACAAACGTGCCCTTCAACATTACACACTTGCATGTGTGATTTTTTTTTTAAATAAAAATTGCACACTATGTTTATCTGCACCCTGTAGCTGTCCAAGCAGTAAGCAGGTACTCAGTCGGTTCTTTACTGACACTTCAACTGAATGCCATGATTACATGAATATTTCTGAAGGATTCCAGCTGTTATCCTACCAACAAACTATTTTAGTTTAACACATACGAGCCAACACTCTCTCAACAGACAAAATACAGGAATAATTCATGAGTGTTCTCTTATGAGGAGTGATTGATTTTTTTTTTTTTACACAGATGTAAATGTTGTGGGCTGTGAAAGACTGCCAGGCTGTGTGTTTGGGACTGCCTCAGGCCATAACAACATCACCTGGCTGCCTGGCACGCAACCAACAGGACATTAGGCAGATATAACTCACAAAAGAAAGAAAGAAAGTAGGAACGAAAATCATCACGGAAATTGATTAGAGTGTGGTCTAGACCTACTCTATCTTTAATGTGTCCTGAGATAACTCTTGTTGTGATTTTACCCTACAAATAAAATTTAATTGAATTGAATATCCGGTTTACTTGACAAATAGCTCATATATAAAAGCCAGTGTTTGTAGTACTTGAGATCAGTCTTAAGACCACTTTTTGAAGGTCTCAGTCTCATTTCGGTATCAAACGCATTTTTCTGTCTCGGTCTCAGATGAAGAAGACCCGGGTCTGTTTTTTAAGACCGGTCAAGGCCACAACTCCCTTTTGATTATTTTATAAAGGCCTTTCTCATAAAACACTTATGGCTATTAAAGAGGTGAATGAAGAAGAATCTTAAAGGGTAACTACCGTTGGACCTTATTTTCCTATGGTTTTGTGTGTAAGTGACTCATAGGAACAACAATCTTTGAAAAAGGTCCAGCATTAAGCGTGAACTCTGTAACCGGCAGCCATAGACCGGGCTGCAATGTAACCCTATGGGGCAAATGTTCAGCGTCAGTTTGGTCCACTAAAAGTGCTTTTTTTGCCACTAAAAGGATCTGATTATTATTCTAAGTGTCTGACAACATTATGGAAAGGATCCCTTCAGAGATAGACCTTTAAAACCTCTTTGAGACCTTTCTGTTTAACCAGAAACAACTCTGAAGTCGCCAGCGCTAAACCCACCAGACTCCATTTAGTAAAACCATGCTTTTAGCGTCTATAGAGCCAACAAACCTTCACATTTAAAGTGGTAAACTGTGTTAATTTCAACCAAAACTAGAGTTGTGATGGTTGGAAAAGTGGAAAGACGACCCAAAACGGCTTTTTATAGTTGTATTTTGTTTCTGTCGACTTTGAATGAAGTGTATTTTACGCTGCTAAAATAATTTTTTATTTATATGAAGTCTGGTAGGTTTAGCGAAAGCAATTCACGGATGTTTTTATGTTTAAAAAAAGGATCTTACTCTTTAACAGAAAGGTCGACCTCCTTAGAAATCCTTTCCATAATGTTGTCAGACACTTAGAATATTAATCTGAGCCTGTCAGTGGCAAAATGAGCACTTTTGTGAATGTAAATACAAGCTGGACAATTGCCCTACTAACTTACATTGTAGCTTGTTTCCCTGCTGCCGACTGCAGTGATCTCGCTTAATACTGGACCAATGTCAAAGATTGTTGTTCCCATCAGTCACTTAGACACAAAAACATAGGAAAATAGGGTTGAAAAAAAATCGTAGTTATCCTTTAATTGATTTTCTGTGGGTATTTTTGATGGGAATGTGGATCTTTCACATCAATTTGAGAAATGCCTATGGTTAACATGTTCCACATGTTATTGTGTGGGTCTCGCCCTGCCTTGGTCTTGGTCTTGACTTGGTCTCGATACACTCTGGTCTTGGTGATGACTTCGATTTAGGTGGTCGTGACTAAAACAACGATAAAAGCTTTTAAAATTCTTTGTTTACTTTTTACTTAACATAATTATAGCTATTGCATTTATTATCTGCACGATTACAGTATATTTACTACTCTACAGTATATATACAGTAGTTTAGCGTGGTATCTTATGTATACAACAAGTCCTCCAAACTATAAGACCACATAGGTTGTTTGTTCCAACCCTCTAATATGATCCATAGGAGAGTCTGATAAATTAGCTCCGTAGAAAAATCTAAATACGACCCACAGGAGCATTTTCCGTCCTCATTTCTGAATTTAAATTGCGTTACTTCAGTTCTGTGCGTACGTACATTCATCTGCAACTGTTTTGATTATTGATTTGTCATCAATTATCAAGCAAAAATGGCAAAAGCTTCTCAAAGTGTGAGTATTTGCTATTTTTTTTTATTCTATTGTAAATGTAATATCTTTGAGTGTTGGAGTCTTTGTTGGATAAAAAAACTAGACATTTAAAAATGTCAGAAATTGTCGGTTTTCACTCTTTTCTGACATTTTGCAGACCAAACAATTCATTGAGAAACTACTCAACAGATGAATCCATAATGAAAAAGATCATTAGTTTCAGCCCTAGGCAAGATACATTACTTTACAGTATGTTCATACATATTGTTACTGTAAATAATGGACCATACATTAATATTATTCATATAGAGGATTGCTTTTCACAAAGGAAGTTGGTTGTGTCTCTTAAAGCAACACCAACACACTTTTCCTCTTCGGTCCCCCTCAGCTTGGAAGTGGAATTGTCTGTCATATGTCTTATTGTAACTACAGATCCGCTACCCGATCTGGCAAACTTGCATAGTGCGGTTATAAAGCAAATGCAGAAGTGCCGGTCACCCTGTTACGAGTTGATGAACCACTAAAACGATTTTGGAAACATTATTTTAAGGTTCAAAATAATGTTTGGTATTTCTTTAAAATGTAAATTCTGCTTATCCATCAACGCAAGACACACTCAAGCCACCAACCATGAATATTGTGTCATTTTTCTTTACTTTTCGGTTTACAAAATTTTTTTTTTTTTTGGGGGAGTTGCTTCTGCAGTAAGGTAGACGCTAGATGGGGAATTTAACAATGGCCACCAGTATGATATAATACTGCCATTTTTGCAATATGTTTAATGCACAAAGAGAGTCTCTGTAAGATTCCCCTGGGATTAAAGCAATAATCTTAAAGGGATTTAAAAAAAAAATTATAAACACATTATTTAACATTTCTGTAAATGTGCCAGTGTTAGCCAGCCATTTACAAACAGAAGGCACCAATACAGCATCAAACCATCAATGCAGTACTATTAGCACACACAAGCCTACACTATATTTACAGTATATCTGTTGTATCATTTTTGGGTGCTGTTTAAAATGTTTTAGACCATTGAACATCTAAAATGAAAGTTAATGTACAAATACTGGAAGTAACAAAAAGCTGAACAGAAACTGGTTTCTGCTTTAGTCTAGATGGACAGTCTAAAAATAACTCTCTGTATCACACACACACACACACACACACACACACACACACACACACACACACACACACACACACACACACAGAATATAAGAAAGTGTAATAAACTGTAGTTAAACTGTGTTTATCAATTAGTTTACGTCACTTTTGACCACTTTCACGTTCCTCTACATACTGTAATATTCTGTAGGCGATTGGCGTTTCAACTCAAACTGAAGTTCCTCTTTTTGGAACTGAGCATCCTTGTTGTAAAACTACAAGTCTTCATTTGTCAATCATCAAAGCATAACGTTCTTATTTTATCCAAAATTTGTTCGACATTAACTTCACGGCCGATCATCCCCCATCACCCCTTTACAGTCATCTTTCGGACAGTTTGGCTACTCCCTTTCCACACAAGCAAAAACAGATCAAGAGGACACCTACCGCGCTTCAGCCACTCACTTCGACTATTGTTTCTGCGTGTTGTCTATGTGCTCTTCTATAGCTTCAGATGACCGAAAAAATAATAATCCTCATTTCTTTTCCGTAGGTTCCATTCCTTAACAGTACTAACAGTACGGGTTAGGCTGCTGAAGATGCGGACGGGGCGACGGAGCGCAGCGCACTGGGCTTGGACAAGGAAGTTTGCGTGCTGTGCGCATCTGACTGAGTTGGTGAAAAAGAGGAACAAGCTCTCACAGATCGTACTCTCGGTTTAACTGGCTGAATAAGCCGGCAGTCGTTTTTTTCATTTGCTTCTTCAGTGGCATTTCGATGGAACGGTGAGAAGAGACGCGGCATTGTGTGTCAAAGCGCAGAATGCAATATTAGCCTATTAGATGTAGATATTAGATTATATTAGATATATAGATTCTTTTCTATTGAACATATATTATCTATTTACTTTTTCATAGATTAAGATCCCTGTCTGGAGGTCGTAGTTTACCCATTTTTTTTTTTTTTTTTTTTTTGCAAATATGTCTGTTATTAAATCATTGGATATTATAAATACGTACAGGCAGGGGCATAGGGTTTGTTTTAACATGGGACGGGAACACACATTATAACGTGGGTGCTGGGGGCAGGGGCGAGTCAGGTGGCAGAAGGTGGGGGGTGGAGGGGGGTGAGGGGGTGTAGGGGGCATTTTATCAGAATAGCCTACAACCTAGAAAATCTGCTTAGAAATATAAGTGATATTGAATAGGGTAGAACAACACAATGTAATTCTGCTAAATAAAACATTCATTATTAATTTCCCTTGTTTTCATTTAAAACAAATTGTATATCGGAATACAATACACATTTTTCAAAGGCTCAGTAAGCCACTTTTAAAAAAACTAAAACTAAAATTCCAGTGCTGGTTCCATGGTATCAGAATTTTGCATAGTCACCATCGAAACATGAATTGGTCATGTGACAAGGGCTGGGTAGATTGGGAGAACAGGCAGCCAAGTGATAGTACTCTGATCCAATGGAAATCCCAACTGTCAGATTGACAGTGGGGAGTGCAATCATATTTTACTTGCCGTTGAGGATGCATAACCATGGTAACCCCTGCTGACCTCGTCGCGGCATAGCCAGATAATGCTGAAATTACTGAAAGAGGTGAATAACTAGACCAACAGTTGTTTTAATATGTAGACATGTAAATTAGAGCGTTATTGATGTGCAACCCAGTCTCAAGGCAGTTCGTGAAATGGTCACGTCATTTAATCTATTGATCCGTGTACACCACGTGTCAAACTCAAGGCCCGCGGGCCAAATCTGGCCCCTTGCAGATTTAGATCCGGCCCATATATCAATTTGGGTTCACCATACATTTTGGGCCGCCTAGTTGGGCGCCAAACTAAAAACACAGGTAACTGTTTTTTAAACTGTACGACCGGGTTTAGGAAACGTGACACGCGGGACACGATCCATGGCCTCCTGTGTGAAAGTCCAGTGCTGTTTGACCCATCCGCCACCCCAACCACCCTCCCTACGCGGATTTTCGGGCTTTCATACTACTCGCTACCATAGTCACTCTTAATGCTACGTCATCTTCTCATTGACTTTACATTGCCATGGTTTTCCAAAGAATTGTGCTGTGATCACGAAAGATGCTTCCCATTGAAATACATTAGTATTGAAATACATTAGTATTGCTGACCATCACGAAAAAAAAATAAATAAATGAGATAAACATGTCCGTGTACACGAATCAATAGATTAAATTACGTGAACATTTCACGAACTGACGTGAGACTGGGCTGTGATGTGACAGAGCTCCTTGGTTTCTGTTCGTTTTCTGTTATGAATGTTTTCGTTACTACCGCATTGCATTGTGAGTCCAGTTTAGAGTCCAATATTGCATACTGTAATATTTTGCTATAATAATAATAATAAAAAATTTAATAATAATAATAATAATAATAATAATAATAATAATAATAATAATCTAATTATTATAATATTATAATATAATAATAATGCTAAGGTTTCAGACATACTTAACAATCTCACCTACTGTTTTAGCTACTAAATAGCATGTTGGTATGGAATTACGGACCCAGCCTGTCCAGTCTTGATTGCGAGTCTTTTGAGTGGTGGAGTTGTAACGGGTCATGTGCTTATTTCCCAGATAAGAGGAAGATTTTATTTTATCAGTTTTTCTGGGCTTTTTTTTTTTTAAACCTATGATTGAATTTGAAACCACATTTTCCAAAATATTCCAATAAAAAAACGATTCCATTGGAATCGTAATTTTTGAAACGGTTCCAAGTTGGAACCAGTTCTCGATGCCCAATCCTGCTCTTTATGCTGTTCAAAAATCTGTTGATTATTTTAAAAAGCAGTTGAAGACTTTGTTAATCACACAGGGCTTTAGTTAGATGAGGGATTTCATGGCTGTCTGGTTTTATGTACCAACTACGGATGCACCGAATCCAGATTTTTGGGGTTCCGCCGAATACTGAATCCACTGGTTAAGATTTTGCCAAATCCAAAACCGAATACCGAATCCTACTCCCATCCTCAGTTCATTAACACAGTAAACACATTAATGAAGTAAACAATGTCCACAGCAGTGTATTTTTCATGTTATTTTATTGTAGGGCTAGCAAAGCTGGTAATGGTTGTCTGGTTAACACCAGTTTTTAGCTGTGACTGTCCTTCCTTTGCCGTACCTGAAGTTTCTGCATTCTGGCTGCTGTCTGGAGATTCCTTCATGCACAACTCGTATTCTTTCGGATGTTTCATATGCAAATGTTTTAACAGCGGCGTTGTTGTGTATTGTTTAGGGTCCTTGCCACCACGAGACAAATCGCCATTGCAAATTGAACATGTAGCTCGACTTCAATCGCCTTCTTTTGACTGAAAGTACTGCCAAACAACCCATTTTCTGCTCACAAATTCCTTTTTCACTTTCTCACAGCCTACAGCACTGAACGCTCCACCTACGTAAACACCTTCCAGTAATCAACAGCAAAGCGCGCGTAGTGCAAGTGTAGGGTTCGGTTCGGTGGAAAAAAGTTCTAAGTTTCGTCAGAAACCGAACCTCGTCAAAAAGCCCAATATTTGGCCGAATCCAAAAATCCTGGATTCGGTGCATCCCTAGTACCTACGTTTTCCTTTGTACTTCTATGTCTTTTATTCATTGCCTTTTATTTTATTTTGAAGCACTTTGCGATTTCTATCTGCAAAAGGGCCATTTAAATAAACTTTGTTATGGAAGTTTCCTTTGCAGCAGGGGGGGAAATTTCAGAGTTTAGTAAATTGAAACAAATAAGACAGACTGAGACTAAAACCAAGTTGGGTTTTTGTATTTTATTAAAAAAGATATATTTGCAAATATAGGATCAACATGATTTCACAAAAGGCCGCAGCCCAGTGTGGAGTCAGTTTCTCAAATGAGTGCACAAGAACACCAGGCTTATATGTATCTTCAGAGTGACAACACACACGCACTTAGATTATTATGACGCTACAATTTTGAGAGGCAATCTGATACAGATGAAGACAATCAGATGAATACAAGAGACATCTCGGAGCCATCTCACCTCCTCCTCCCTGTACGACTGTCACCCCCCCAGTTACAGCTAAACTGGCATGAGAAAACTAGAGATAGTTTTAGGGTGACCTTGTACCTTTATCGGTTCAGGCTCACATAATGTTCCAGACTGGATGTCTCACAAAGTTAGAATCAAAATCTACATGTGGAAAATGAGATAAACTCTTTCAGCATTTGTGATAGAAGTAAAGTAGAAATAAAACATAAAAATATAAGGAATTGTGCTTAAATGTAATTTTGCCATTACAACTTCTACTTACTTACTTACTTACATGTTCGATGGAGGAGGAGAGGATGGACAGAGGGAAGAATGGATAAATGGATGGAGGCGTTGGACAGATGTGAGGGACACATTTGCATGGTGCGCAGAACAGCTCCAATGCATTCAAATGAGTTTGACAGCTAACATGCTCAGGGCATCCTCTGGGTGGAGGCAGGCAGCAGAGAGGAGGCGTGGGCGGTTTAGCCTCAGGGCAACAACAGCAGCTAACACGTCAGAGAAAGCTCCCAGGTCTTTGGCTGTAATCCTTAATCAAGAGTCAGGATTAGAAACCGAGTTCCCCTCTGAATCCCAGGCTGCAGTGACGGAGACAGGGAGGGAGGGAGGGAGGATAAGAATGAAATGAATGAGATCAGAAAAAAGGTAGAATGAGTTTAAAATTGCTGAAGGATAAAAGAAGATAAAAAAAATCCCAGCATGAGGGATAAAGAGAAAGAATTGGTGTTTAGCAGCTGCTCACAGCTGCAGATGGCGTGGGTGAAGCCACAACGAGCCCTCCGACATACAGTAGTACAGGCCACCGTTTGTATTCAAAATGCAGGGGGAAATGAGTTCCTCATTTACTAGGTTGAAGATCCGCAGATAGTTTAATTATCACACAGGAAATTGCAGCGTACATGGTTGACAGACTGCATACAAAGTGCACAGGCGGGGTGGGCGATTTATGGGCTTTGTTGTTGCTTTTTTTGAACGTTTTTGTTGCGTTTACAATGTTTTGGATGCTCTTTCTGGCATTTTTTCTGCTTTTTTCAACGGTTTTGTTGCTTTTTTCTGAGGTTTTTGTCATTTTTTTTTTTTTTTTTTTTTTAGATGTTTTTGTCGCCTTTCTGGAGTTTTATTTTTTGTTGCTTCTTCTTGAGTTTTTGTTGCCTTTGTTTTCGACATGTTTTTTGAGGTTTTTGTCTCTTTTGTCAAGTTTTTTTTCTACTATTTTTTTTTATGTTTTTGCCGCTTTTCTCAATACATGCAGACATGTCCCGGGACCTCGTTAGATAGTTGGAGATCTCAACCCCCCTCCCCCATGTTGAACCCAGAGTTACGCTCTTGGACAGGTGTATTTTTTATTTTTGTTTAAAAAAAATGTATCCAGGTAAGTCGATTGAGAACAATTTCTCATTTGCAACGACGACCTGTCACATTCACACCGTTCCACAATCATACCTGGAAGCTGCCCAGTACAACCACAGTCTGATCTGCTGGCCACTGAACAGCTCCACTGGAGTGGTTGGGGTTAAGGGCCTTGCTCAAGGGCACCTCAGTGGTGGTAATGAGGGAGGGAAAAGCGCTTTTCATTCACTTTCCCACCCTGATTTTATCTTGCCGGGCCCAAGCTCGCTTCCTTAACCCCTAGGCCACCACTGCCCCAAACAACGTTGGGATATGATGTTTGACCTGCTCAGTTTGTGATGCATTCTTAAAAAAATAAAAACAGACAAAGATGCTGTAGGTCAGTTTCTTTGGCATTTAGAATGACAAAGAGAGACACTTGGCTTGGCCGTTGTGATGTTCTTGAATAGTAATATTTGTACAAATAATACAATTTTAGTGCTTAATGGTTAATTGTAAAACAAAATATGATTTACAAACTGGATTAAAAATATCTTTACTGGTCGTCCACACAGGTGAAAACGAGCAAAAGTCAGTTTCTTACAAAAAGTTTAATTTTCCATCCGTCACTTCCTGCAGGGCGGAGATGTGACAGTTCAACCAAATTTCATCTAAATAAGCAGAACCAAGTGGATTTCCTGTGAGAGTAAAGTTGTATCACACTAGCCTAGAAATCTATATGCACCACAGCAGCAGCAAATGTAATTCGCAGCCAGGGGGTCTCGCAACTCTCCTTTGGCTTGCGAGCTGGTGTATAGAGTCGGTGGGCGGGCTTAACATAAATACGGCAGAGTTACGACGGTTCCGCGTGAATTCCCTGCTACTTGAAAACAAAGAAGATGGCTGTGGCTGTTGGCGAACAACTTCTTTGAGAAAAGAACAAAGAACGGCACTGAAGTCATTCTTAAAAAAGGAAGATGTGTTTGGAGTTTTGCCGACCGGATACGACAAAAGTTTAATCTATCAACTAGCTCTGCTATCTTCTTCGTTGCTCTGCCTGGTTGCAGCGCTATCCTATTGCGTGCACAGGGAATTTGAAAGACAACCGTTTATCCCGCCCCTCGGATTGAGTCAGGCTAGTATCACACCCCACAACTCTGACAAACTCTTGATGGTTTCCATGATTTTTACTAGGGCTGAACAATTAATCGTGTTCAAATCGAAATCAAGATTTGAAAGAATGCAATTAGCTAATCGTGAAGACCACGAATGCGAAATATTTAGTTGAATGTTTGGTGTAACATTTGATTCAACATTTTTCAGCCTACAACCTCCCTTAGTATAGCTCTCCTTGGGTTTCATGAAAGGCGCTATATAAATAAAAGTTATTATTATTATTTTCATTATTATATTTATTATTATTATTATTTTCATTATTATATTTATTGTTTTTTTCATAAGATAAATGCTGGAATAATGTTACATATCACAGATTGTTTACAGAAATATCCACATTTAAGAGTAAACTTAAAACTCTCCTCTTTGATAAAGCTTATAGTTAGGGAGTGAGGAGTTGCAGCGTTCACCTATACCAGCGGGGGAGGGTGTATAGCTAAATACACAGCACCTATCTTCTTCTCTGCTTCTCTTCATAGTCATCCGATTGATCTACCAACCCTTGTAGGGCTGGCTCAGGTTTGCCTTGGACCAGCTCATAGTTATGCTGTTATAGTTTTAGACTGTACTGATCTCCTCTGTCTTTCCATCTTTGTGCATTCATGTTTTTGAAATGCTTGTAACTAACTTATCTCCGGGGAGCTTATTCCCGGAGTCCTTATGTTTTCTCGGCTCACAGTTTTCCTTGGATTTGGGGGGCACCTAAATCATGGTTGCAGGTGCTGTGGTCTTGCTCGACGCCCTGCTATGCCCTGCTACGCTCCGCAACACCCCGCTACGCCCTGCTATACTCTATATGCCTTACTCTATCTGTAAAGTATTCTGAGATAACTCTTGTTATGATTTGACACTATAAATACAATTGAATTTTAAAATTGAAATGTCCTATTTTCAGTGGATATTTCATTTATTTATTACTTTATCACGTATTTAAAAATAATAATCCCAATTCGTATCGTAATATCAAGCAGGAAAATCGCAATTAGATTTTTTTCCCAAATTGTTCAGCCCTAGTTTCTACATGGCTTTTCATCACACTGCAATGGTTTTGCATAATGTCCTGAACAAAACGTCATGACACGATGCTTCTTGTGTTTCCCAGAACTCGTCATTATTCACTGACTAGGTGAGTGAGACACACAAGAGGCTGTGTGGTAAATGGTACGAACTATAAGAGTTGAATCATATACTGTCGCAATAGCCACTGCTAATGCTTGCTACTGAAATTGTTGGGGTTTTGGAATTTATAGAGTGTGGTCTAGACCTACTCTATCTGTAAAGTGTCTCGAGATAACTTTTGTTATGATTTGATACTATAAATAAAATTGAATTGAAAAATTGAATATAGTGGAAGCAACATTCAAGAACAGACATTTATTTCAATGTGAATAGTAGTGCATTCAGACAACAGTTTCTAAGAGTGTACATTGTATCATTCTAAAAAACAAAAGATCCGTTAAGACCACACAACAACACAGCATTTAGCTTGACAGATTAGCATACTATAAAAGTGAAAGCACAATAGTACAGTAGCAAAGTCAATCACGTTTTAATCAACAGAGAGATGCGAATGGCAGGGCGTGGCTATTTTTTCCACTGACCAAGAATTGTACTTAATGGACTCTAATGGCATTTAAGAGGCATGATAAAAACAGTAGAAATCAATAAAACAGCATACATTTTCACACACAGGATAAAAAAAGTGCACACTTTTGAAAAAAAGAAAAGAAGGACAAATAACAAGCTCTTATTTTGAGTAAAAATCGGCTGATTTTGCCTATTGATTAGGGCATCTCCATTAAAAACTATATTTTATATATTTACACGGAATGGACACATTGACTTTCCAGTGCTGTATCACAAAAATAAAAGTTATTCAACTGACTCTTTCACTGTGTTTTATCGCTTCCATCCACCCAGCTTACCGCAAGCTGTCACAGCTGTGAATGGAAAGTTTATACTTGCAAAATGTGTGCATTCTGAAAATGAAAAAGAGGAAGAGGAACATGTTTCTGTCTTCTTTTTTTCTTCTTTGTTGGTCACTTAAGAGGAGGTTAGGCTCTGGTGCAAAAATAACCAGACTGTGGCAGTGATGCCAGGAAAGTGAAATAATTATAAACACCTTACATAAAATGAGTATAGTGTGAGATGAGCAATGGAGAGGAGCAATACGGGTTTAGGCATTAGCAGGTGATACCCAAACACAGATTTGTTTGGCTGTAAGATAACAAAAAAGACAATTCTGCAAATTGTTAATTAGATGGAATTTTTTTTTTGTTAACAAAATAGTGGATTTTAATTAGAAATGTAAGATCAAAGGTCAAAAGTTAGTTTGGGATTGGATGACACAGCAATAGTTGCATTGATCAATTTTGATCAACAGCTTATAGAAGACCAAAGAGAGGTTCAACTTATTTTTAGGGTTAGGGTTACTTTTATTTCATTTAAAACGGGCCATTTATTTGTTATGTTTCTACAAGAAAACCTTCAGTTTGCTGTTTGAGTTGTACCTTGTGAAAATGGGCTGGTCTGTGTTGCAAAATGTATGACTTTCTAAGCCTGACTGTGTCTCATTTCTCCACCAAACAACTATAAGCTGCTAAAGAGGATGTAAATTCATATTTACCAACAGATGGGGAGATTCTAATGTCAGATAGTTTTCTCCATAATTACCAACCCTAATAATCAATAGAATATTTTGTTCACATAATACACTGGTTGATATTGGAATGTCCCAGTTAGCATATTCAGATTTATGTTTGCACAATCTGGACATACACCAGTTATATCAAACACAATATACTGGGATGTCACAATTTCCAGCTCAGAAAATGACAGAATATTAATGTTCATGTAAAAGCACTTACTGAGAACTTTGTTCACAGAGAAAATGCTCAACCCCAGTGATAGAACCACTAGAGCTGAACTAAGAGTGATATTTCATTTAATCAATAACGTGTTATAATGTGAAATGAGTTGCTGTGCTTGCTTCAACTTCTCTGATCAGCGTCATTTACAGCCAGAGGAGGCAGCCAGCCACCACAACAAGTCCTCCAAACCAGCATACGAAGATATATTGTTTATTCCTACCCTCTGATACGACACACAGGACCATTTCATAAATTAGCAGGAAATACGACCCACGGGAGCGTTTTCCGTATTCATATCTAAACCACAGGACGTAATGGTCACGGTTTTAAACACTTTGTTAACGTTGTCATACGGTCGCAAGTTGGTTAGGTCTAGGCCAGTCTCGCATTGCCAGACCTTCCTCCACAGCGCTGTGGAGGAGGGTCTGGCTAGTCCGCACAGAATTCCGGGATGGGAGAAAAATGTGCTCTGGTTTATTGGCATTTCTTTAAACCAATCACAATCGTCTTGGGCGATGCTCAGGGCTGGACGGAGACACGGTGCTGCTGCAAAATAGCCTCGGGAAGGAACTTGTTTTGGTGCAATGTGCTCTTTCAAAAGTTGTTTTAGTCGTGCAACAGAAAACTCAGATTGGACAGATAGTCTAGCTAGCTGTCTGGATTTACTCTGCAGAGATTTGAGAAGCAGTTAACCATAGTCAGAGTTTAAAATTACAACACAAAGAAAGCGGAAGGAAATGGACATCCGGCCGAAAAAAGTGACCTCCGGCCGAAAAAAGTGACATCCGGCCGAAAAGAGTGACATCCGGCAGAATTTCCGGCGGCAACGGAGCAATCCGGTAGGTGGAACGTTGTGGATATAGACTAGGTGGACACAAACACAACTCCAAATCAATGCTAATGTTGCTCTGTGTCTGCTGAATGTGTAAAGAGACAACTGATCGCGAACATGTTTGCCACATCAACAATATACTGGTGTAAATACATCATTGTTCTGTTTACAAGTTGTTTCTGCTGCCAAGGCCCAGTTATTGCAAGGTTAGAGCTATTTCATGTATCGGAAATAATTTACAGTTTGAATGTTGACTACCCAAGTAGTTTCCTAAAGAAATAAAGCTGCAGCTTGGTTTCTAGCGTCCTCTAAGTCTGTGTTTTTCAAATGGGACGTAAGATTATTTGATATATATTAATTAAATAAACATCAGTCATGCATAAAATAAGTTTTCTATAATAATGAAATATATAATATTTGAAATGTAGCATTTAAGTGTTTACAGTTACAATGTACAGTGCAGTTCTGTATGTACTGTATATGTATGCTTCTTTACATAGGCAGGTTTTTTATTTTTACCAAAAATATTTTTGCGCTGGGCAGGGGTAAAAAATATTTCAAAGGGGGTACGCTATTTTAAAAAAAGTTTGAGAACCACTGTTTTAAGTCATTGTTTTAATTTTATGGATCCAGAACTTTACTTTTTCGGCTCACCACTCTTATCAGTTAAATTTTCAGCCACAGCAGGCAGCTGTTTTCAGAAAAAAAGATCTTAAACCCCACATTACCTTACATTCATCAGGTTGCCAGATACACGACTCCTAATGAATGCAAATTAATGAAATTTGCTCCATGTTAGCTGGTGTAAATACGCCAATGTTTGCTAACCAACTTAAAGATAAAACACAAAGTAATATGTAAGTCAGTTGTTGCAGGTTTACGTGAGATCACAATGTGATATCATGCTCTTTAGCTGGGGCTCTTCGCCTCAGTTCTCAAAGTGATCTTGATCTTCCTCTCTTGCAGGATGTCTGTGAGGGAAAAAAGAAAACACTTCCTTTTGGTGAGGGAGAAACCGTGGGAGAGATATTTTTCATGATGGTTACATTTTTACATGTATAAATAAAGACCGAACTGAAGAAAAGTTGTAAGATGGACAATGATTGAGACCATCAGCTGAGCAGATGTCAAAAAACCCTGTTTACACTTGATTTTAAAATGCGTCTTGGGCCATCGGATCACAAATGGACAGCGATAAATGACCAAGACGCATTGTGATCCGATCACTCAAACCCCTTGCCGCGTTGGTCTGGGCCTCATTTCCTCACACATCTTATGTAACGTGAACACCAATGTGTCCTAATGCATCCTTCAAAAGGACTATAACTATTTTAGGAAAATACCTCATCAATGAAGGATGTGGTGGTTTTAGTGGCTTCATTTTACGAAGAGTTACACAAAGTGTTGCGTGACCATCTATCGTTTTGCCCTATGGAAGGAGATGTGTTGGATTCTGCTGACAGCGATATCTCCAGCTGTACTAGGAAAACTGTTTGTTTCAGGAAACAACCTTTGAGCTAGCAACGCTGAAAATGGCAAGTTTTGAAGAAACTTTGGATCGTGCAATAGGGCAGGCCTGCTTAGTTCTTTCGGGGAATGATTTTAAAGATTTACAAAGAATATGTTTACAGCATTTGCTATCTAACTGGGAGATTTTGAGACCTATTGGCGGCGATTTTCTATGGAGAAAATACACACGTCAATACTCTGGTAAGAGCAAATGAGGTTTAACGATGTCTCTAGCTAATTTCAATAGCTCACGTTACTGTATTGTGTAGGCAGTAATGAAATCTTGACACAATGGGTTAGCTGGAGAGGCATAAGAGAAACAGGTGTGCTTCGGCTGTCCACTTGTGTTCGGATCACTAAAACACTTTTTAAAACCAAGAGTAAACAGGGTCAAAGTGTTGAGATCAAGTAATTATATCGTTCAAAATTCATCTGATTTACACAATTTTGGCTTCAGTTTAAGCAATCTAAAAGAACAATTAAAAGAACAGACATTTTGGGAAATGCGGTTCTTTTAGAGTTAGTCAAGAAGATTGTTAACCCTTTGTTTACATTAAATATAAATGCCGCGTTTTATTTATATGGTATGGTAGAGATGTGACTTGCAAGTGTGCACATCATCAAGACATTGTGCGATTATAGAGTTGGTTGTGTGGATTAAAATACTCGCCATTGATAATATTAGATTCAGGTTGAACAACAGACTTTGGATGATGAGAGGCATCTTGTCATGGTTTTCAGGCACCTCCCTATTATTAAGTGGATTATATACTGTATGTATGGTATTTAAGGGATGTTGAACAATCCCTTAAATATGGAAGTACAATATTTACGTAAGTGAAATGAATATGGACCAAGTGGGGAAAAAACATTTTGTTCCATAAATCTTTCAAAATGTGATATGACTGGAAGACCACACCCAAGAGGGACAGAAAGAAAGGAAGAAAGACACAAAAGGACTTGAAATGTGAGCTGATGCCTACGGTCTGTTTCCGAGTCTCTGTCCGTTTCTGTCTCCACAGATGCCCTCTTTCTCTTGCAGCCCTGGCCGTTTTCTTGTCCGGACACACTCTTGTCCTCGTCCTGCTCATCTGAGGTGCTTCTCGGCTCAGCTGCTGGCGACGATGACTGCGATGAAGCAGAGGAAGCAAGTGAAAATAAACTAGAAACAACTCATATTTACACATGCTTACAAAGCCTCAACTGTATCTGCTTTAGTGGCTTGAAATACCGTACCTTGCCACTTGATAGTAAGGATTTCTGCAGAGCAGAATTCAGAGTCTCCAGCGCCACTACTGTTACAGAAACATGACACCAGTAAGTATTATTCACCTGTGCACAGTAGGTATATATGGATGCACACACACAGACACCTATGAATCTGAGCTCTTCACCTGGGTGTAATGATATAGTGAGGACAGGAACCTTCTTCTCGTTCCCGCTTTGGTCTGTCTTCCCATTCGCCTCCTCTTTCTGCTCCTGCTCTTTGATTACCTGCTGTGACAGGACCATCACACCGTTAGTCTGGATCAACAACGGTTCATTTACCGGATGGTTCCGGCGCCGCCGGTTCCACCGGATGTCCCGTCAGTTGTCCCTCACCTTCCAAATTCTTTGTGTTTACGTTAAACCCCGGTCGCATCGAGGAACAACAACAACCTCTGAGCTAATGTTACACGCTGAAAATGGCAAGTTTTGAAGAAAATTTGGATTGTGCAACAAGGCAGGCCTGCTTGGTTCTTTTGGGGGAATGATTGTAAAGATTTACAAAGAATATGTTTTTACTGTCTACCTGGGACGTTTGGGGACCAATATGAGAGGATTGGTTTGGACAAAGTACATACGGTGATACACTGGTAAGAGGAAATGACGTTTATCCATGTGTCCTGCATTTACTCTCTAACTGGGATGTTTTCGGACCGATGAGGGGGATTGCGGTGGACAAAATTTTGCAGACCATTTTGCAGAGCCACCGTTGCTGCGTCCGGAGCTTAGCGCTGCCCAAGACGATTGTCAATTGGTTTAACAAAATGCAAACAACCCCTGACCAATTTTTCTCCTATCCAGACCTTCCTCTGCAGCGCTGTGGAGATATGTCTAGTAATGCGAGGCTATCATACCATGAACCCTGTTTGTCCCCTCTTTACCATCACCCCCATGTCTTTTAAAAAAAGTTACCTTGTGGTTATGGTCGCTGGCAGACTCTTCCTCTTGTTGATTGACTGGTGGGATAGAGGGGCATGAGGGAGGGACGACAGGAGACGGTGATGATACCGGGCTGTGTGGATTTGCCTTCCCATCCTTGTCAGGGCACCTCTGTACTCTCTCTCCAGTTTGTAAGGCTAAGGGTGAATCATCTGTTGGCATTTGGCTGGATTTGGACTTTCCATGATCCGATAGGTCCAGAGGCCCATCAAACGCCTCTCTAAGCTCTCCAGAGTCCCTCTCGGTCTTCAAAGGTGGGATGTCCTTTTTCTCCTGGGTCTTACTTTGACACTCTACATCTCTGACATCTTGCTCTGACAGATTTCTCAACCTGAATACCACAGTTGGCTCTTTGGCAGGGGGTTGAGGGGTACTCTGCTTGTGCCAGGGAGGCCCAGAAACCTGACTTCTAGAGCTGGTATGTTGGCTAGTTGGGATCAGGTTGGGAAAGCGTAGCAGGTTTGTTTTGGAAGAAGGTTGCGCCACCAGACTAGTCGCTGAAGCAGCTGCAGTAACCAAGTCAGAGGATTCAGAAAAGGGCCAATGGACAGTAGCAGGGCTGCTCTTGGTTGGTTGAGGACGGCAGGGGACAGGAGCATGGAGCACATGTCTGCTGGGGGTCACTTCTCCACCGGTTGAGAAAGAATAGTTCTTAAGGGGAGCTTGAGGAGGGATAGAGGATCGCTGGTCCAGTTCCTCAACACTCTGAGCTCTAAGTTATGTGAAACAGAAGCCAGGCAGAAAAGTAGAAGTTAAAATGTCTGTGCAGGTCATTAGGGCCACAGTGTTGGGCAGTAATGTATTACTTTGGAACAATAATAGAATTACTTTTTTCAGTAACAAGCGTTGAAAGGGAATACAAAAAGATTTGTAAATGTTTAATATGAGCGATTGAAGCTGAGTAGTGGCTTCTGATCATTCTTCTTTTAGTTCCCAAAACAATTAGTTTTATTTAATCCTTTTTAATTTTCAATTCACTATCCCACACTTCCATACTCTCATATAGTCCTATGTCCCTTTGTCTCACCTTCTCTCCACAACATGGGTTACATTATGTTCCGTCTTCCAGGAAAGAGGCTTGAATGATTCCTTTGAGAGTGGAGAAGGGACAAAGAAACAAAAAGAAAATGACCATATGTGGCTATACACTATCATACAAATTAAAGTAATAGTTTGACATTTTGGAAACAGCTGAAAAGCTGAAAAGCTTAGCGTAAAGACCAGTGCCTGGTTTCATGAACTACCTCAAGTTTGTCCCTTATGCTAAATAGTTACCTATGCTAAGGGGATAATTTCTGAGCGTTTGTAAAGCCTCTTAGGTAGTTTTTTCACTCTGCGCAATAAAGACAATAGTAGTATTTCCCAAAATGTTACATTATTTCGTTGACATGCGCATGCAACAGAGAAATGGTTAAAAATTGCATTTTAATGGGTATGCTTTTGAAAGGGAGTTGATTTAGAAACTTACGAATTGGCTTCCGTTCATCCCTATCAATTGTCTGTGTACACTTTCTGTTGGATCAGAAACACAGACATGAACTTATGTAAGAAGGGTAGAATGATAATTAACAAACAAACAAACAAACAAACAAACCCTTCCTCCTCCCAGCTCTTCCTCATTCTCACCTTCAGTTCTTTGGTTGGCCTCAGTTTTCAATGCAACATTTCCACCTGCTGGCTGGTTACTGGCCCTGCTGGTTGCCATAGCGAGGAGGGCGTCAGGTCCAGAGGAGGGGGAATAGCCAGGGGGGGTGGTTGGTTTGATGTCTGGGGTGGTGTTCCTATTGGAGGAGTGGTCACTGTGAGCTCTGCTACACAAACAGAATTTCATAGTCGCTGTGTGAGAAATCGCTCTCAGGCAGATCACGATCAACTCCTAAGAGTTGTCACGGAGCTCCTCTTTGAATGCTTGTTATGATGTTTGTCATACGGGCCAAATGTGTTGATATATATGCAAAATACTTTGAGTAATAACAGGCATGTACTCAAAATTAAGAATAACTTGTTTAGAGCCTCCTCTAGATAGAAGCCTGATTCTTTTAACTTAAAAGTTAACCCTAATCCCCAACTCCTAACCCTAACCCTTGCAAGTTGTAAGCACTGCTGGGAGGGGGCATCCACACTTCTGTTGAATTCATTGTAATATAATGACAATATAGGTTTCTTATCATATCATATAATATGAAGTTGACTCATGCTAAAACTTTCTAATAAAACACCATATACTCACTCGAGTGCTGCTCTTAAATTCCTGAGCTCATCTCTAAGTCTTGTGTTCTCCTTTTTCATGTTGGTCATCTCCCCCGCTACAACACAGACCACAAGTCATGATCAGAGCACCGCACAACACAGTCGCCTCTAAAATGTATTTTAAGGGGAAAATAAGCACATGGATAGAAGGGAGCCAGAAAGCAAAGAAGAGTTGATTGGAGAAAGAAAATGGTACCAATGCAAGACTTATGACACATAAGAGACAAGTTATGGATGAGCAATGGATGACGAATGGACAGAAGGTTGGTTTACTGATTTGACAGACAGACATAAACAGAATACCCAGTAGAGAGATGTGCTGGAGGCTTTGTATCTGCGAGGCTTCAAACTCCATCTGCCTTCTCTTGGCTACCTCCTGAGTTACTGTACATCTGTCACACAGCCCCGCCCTCAGCCTACACAACATCAGACACATGATTTAAAAATGATAATGTTCACATTGAACAAACATTTAACAATGAGAGAAAAATAACCCATTCTGCAGTACTTTTGACAAATGAAACGGTGTACGGGTTATTTAATTGCACCATTGCTTAACCCTTGTGTTGTCTTCCCATCGATCATGCAACATTTTGTTTTTCTGGGTCAAAATTAAAAATTTACGGTTTTGTTTTTTCGACGTTTTTAAAGCTTTTTCTGACATTTTTGTCACTTTTTTCAACGTTCTTCTATTCATTTTTTTTCAAATGCTATATATATTGAATAAAACACCCAAATTCAATGAAAGTAATGAACTGATCATTTATTTTACTTGTGAAGAGTGTTGTATGGAACCATCCATGTATTTTCTTTTACAATTTGGTTGAAAGAAACTCTTTCAAACTTTTGAAAATGGGTCAAATTTGACCCGTGGAACACAGGAGGGAAAACCAAAACACTCACTTTATGCCACACATGCCTTACTTGCTCCAGTATGACTAGTAGTTTTTGGTAGCTATCTTAGCAAACTTTAAATAGATATTGCTTTGTTACTGACATTATACTGTGTGTGCTCTTCTCTACTCGTGCTACCATTCCAATATGTGTTAGTGTTTGTTTCACCATTATTACCATCAAATTAAAAGTTGAAGTTCATTCGCAGCCACACCCATTTCTAAGTTCAGTACACTCAGGGGCTTTGCAGCTACTTGGTCTGGTATGATCACTAGTTTACAAGTTGTAAACCAAATGCAAGAAAAAAGCAGAATGTAACATCAGTACCTGTTTTCCAGTGTCTTGATGTTCTCGATGAGTAATCTCTGCTGTTCTTTCATCTGCTGGTTTTTGGTGAACAGTTCCTCCATGCGCTTTGTATCACTATTTACATGCATGTATAGACACATGCGCGCGCACACACACACACACACACACACACACACACACACACACAAATATTTGTCTGCTGTCAGAATGAATGCCAAACAGATAGCATGTCTTTTTATGATCAGTGAGAAACAGAATTATACGTCTTCTCTGGAACATAAAGATAAGACTATAATTAGCCTTGCACCTCCGTATATAAAAAAAAAAACATACTCATTACACACAAACCATCAAGAACCCTCAGGGGTATCAAAGTCATTTTAGTTCATGGGCTACATCCCCCTAATTTGATCTCAAGTGGGCCAGACCAGTGAACCACTCCAGAAAGATCAGAAACTTTATCTGCCACAGAGTTTCAAACGCAAGTTGCTTCTGCAACGACAGCGTTCTTAAGGCCGCTGCAGGGAAAATAATAATTTTACGGACCTGGGAAAGAAGGGTAATATTCTGAGAAAAAGCTCAGAATTTCTAAGATTAATGTTGTAAATTAACGAAAAATAAATTGAAATGGGATGAATTACTTCTCATCTAGTGGGACTGATTGGACCCTTTGGCGGGCCGTATGACACTGAACACAAACATTTCTCTTTAAAACAGTTAGTCTACGGCTAACTTCTTGGCGCGAGCGATTATTTTCCTGATTAGTTTAAAATGGTGAAAAATGTCAATCAGTGTTTACCAAAGCCCAACATGATGACGTACTCCAAGTGTTGTTTTGTCCAAAGCTCAAAGATAATCAGTTTACTGTCACAGAGGAGTTAAGAAACTAAGAAATATTCCCATTTAAGTAGCTGGAATCAAATAAATTACTCAAACCAATTAATCACTTATGAAAATAATTAGTTAATTGATTTGATAGTTGATAACTAATCTGCAGCTCTATTATTATTATTAATATTATTATTATGTCATTTGTATGTAAAACACGTGTTGCATTTTATTAAAGTGTGTATGAAATGTGCTATATAAATAAAGTTGTCTTGACTTAAAGAACATGCAGTGCGTCTGAAGAATCAGGGTTCCAATACTATATTTAATTTCCTCCTAGTTTCAAAGATGTTACTGCATTTTCATGTTCCAGCTCCCACTATTACACTCCTCTTTTCCAGCGGTGAACGAGGACATCAGATCATTAATATTAGTAAAATGATCAAGAAAACGCTATAAAAAGTGGGACTACATTCAAAATGTTACTTATATAAGTACAGAAGTACAGGAGTGTCATTACCAAAATGTACTTTAAGTTGATGGATGGACTTTAGGAGGAGCCCCCCCTTCCCAACACTGAACTCAACATCAGTCGCCATGCTCAACAACACTGTGTTTGTGAGCCAGTTGAGGGAATTCAACCTGCCTCAACCTGCCTCAGGAGCTGCAGATCCAGTTCATCACTGATTTGTTCTCTGCACGACCATCACTGTTTGATTTGGATAGGCCACCAAATCGCACAGGAACAGTTACACTCAGCTTTCACACTTGAATGGTTTCAACTTTTTAAGTGAACTCTGGGTGATTTATTGGCATCATTTAAGCCAGGGATCTTCGACAGGGTCTCCTCAGAGTCAATACAGGGGGGCCTGCAAATTATTGTTAATTTATAAAAAAAAAAAAACTCAACATGAATCCAACATATTATTAGGAAATATACAGTACAGGCCGAAAGTTTGGACACACCTTCTCATTCAATGTGTTTCTTTATTTTCATGACTATTTACATTGTAGATTCTCACTGAAAGCATCAAAACTATGAATGAACACATATGGAATTATGTACATAACAAAAAAGTGTAAAATAACTGAAAACATGTCTTATATTTTAGATTCTTCAAAGTAGACACCCTTTGCTTTTTTTTTGATAGCGCTGCAAACCCTTGGTGTTCTCTCAATGAGCTTCATGAGCTAGTCACCTGAAATGGTTTTCACTTCACAGGTGTGCTTTGTCAGGGTTAATTAGTGGAATTTTTTCCCTTATTAATAAAAAAGCAAAGGGTGGCTACTTTGAAGAATCTAAAATATAAGACATGTTTTCAGTTATTTCACACTTTTTTGTTAAGTAAATAATTCCAGATGTGTTCATTCATAGTTTTGATGCCTTCAGTGAGAATCTACAATGTAAATAGTCATGCAAATAAAAGGAAACGCATTGAATGAGAAGGTGTGTCCAAAACTTTTGGCCTGTACTGTATATCCCCACTGCTTACTGGCCTATAGTCAAGGTAGTCCCTAAGGCCATCCACAGATGTGTGCCACATTAATTGTTGGCATGATTTTATAAAAATGAATAGCTTAATATTCTATGCAAAAAAAGGTACAGTCTTTAGGCTGCCCTACATGTTATTGTAGGCCCAGTTTAACATGCAACTTCATGTAGTAGGGGGGTCTCTGCTCCGTCTCTCTTTCAGTTAAGGGGTCCTTGGCCTGAAAAATGTTTAAGACCCCTGATTCAAGCTATGATGTCTGGAAGTTGCCAAGTATGCTAATCAGCCATACACCGCGAAAAAACAAAATCGTCCCTAGTATATTCATCGAATTTCTAGTCAAAATATCTAATAATAATTTAATTTAAGACACAATCATCTAACAAGTAATATTTCTGTGAGATATAGGTTTGTTTTTAGACGTTTTTAAACGAGTTTATTTTTTTTTGACATTGTAAGGTTTTTAAGCCACTGTGTTATTTGTAAAAGATGAATCATGTTGTTTCAAGATTATATCTTATTTCAAAAACTCTTACCAAGTGAATTTTTCCTTGTTGCATTGGCATTGGCATTGATTTCTTTTTTTTACTTATTACAAGCAAAAACACAATGCATTCATTGTTTTTTTTGTTATTTTACTTACTTATCGTGCGACAAGGCAGGCCTGCTTGGTTCGTTCAGGGAATGATTGTAAAGATTTTCAAAGAATATGGTTTTACTATCTAACTGGGTCGTTTGGGGACCAGTGTGATAGGATTGGTTTGGACGAAGTACATGCGGCGATTCACTGGAAAGAGCAAATGACCTTTAACCATGCATACAACTAATTTATATAGCTCACATTACTGTCTTGTGTGTAAAATTTTCTTTTCGTCCGGAGCTTAGCGCTGCCCAACGCGATTGTGATTAGTTTAAAAAAATGCAAACAACCCAGAGCGTTGTATTTTTTCACCTATCCAAGAGTGTATGTGTATGCAGGAAGCTAGATCTGGTAACGCAAGACTAGGGATGGCATGACATTGAGGTAGATCAGTTGATAAGATTTTGACAAGTATGACAAAACCTAGATATTATCTAATTGACAACTGTGCATCTTTACGTTAGTTAATCAGGCATTGAGACAGATTAAAAGGAACAAAGTTTTGATGGGGATGACGAGATTTCACTTGTTTCCACTACATTGAAAATGAACTCAAAGACTTTCTTGAATCAACTTCATTGTATCAATAATCAAAAAATATTCCCACCCCCTTTGCCAATTCTTCTTTTTCACCAGTTCTAAGGAAAAACGAAACAAAGATTTTTTGACTCAGTATCAGACTGAATGACTTGTTGCAACATGAGCTTCCTTGCGAGCTAAACACGACAACGGGGAAAAGAGGGCCAGGTGCAGGACCAGCACGTCTGCCTGGTCCACAAAGACGTTGCACGGCTCCCACGGTGGCTGAACTTGTGCGTAGCTAAACTTGAATACATAGTCGTAATTTACAGTAAGTACAATAATCAAAACTGGCTAGTGTTCAAGTGTTTGATGACCAAAATTTCAATTTTTGCTCAAAAGTCGAGATCCCGAACCCCCTCCAATGTTGAGCCCAAAGATACGCCCTTGCTTGAATATCTTGTCAGCGTTGTCTAAACATGATCATGGAGAGACATCAGGTAAATAATCCACTCACCAGCCCTTTTTGTTGGACAGCTCTTGGATTTTCCCCTGCCAACCTGGGAGTGAAAAAAAAACACAGCACACCTGGTTCTAATTCTTGCAGATGATATGAGATACTGCTTTCCTGTATTACAGCTGCATTGCAACATATCTCTCTTTTTTGTTTCTGTTAGCAGTGACTGTTGTTTTCATGATTTCCACTCACCCTCCACTTCTCGCTCGTGGATCTCCCGCAGTTTGAGGAGTACGTTGTTGAAGCACTCCATTGCTTTGGTGATCTCCTTTTACCTCAGTCTGATTGTACAACAAAAGACATACAAAAAATGGTTTTCCATATTTTTTTGAAAGAAATTGCATAGAATGCTTTTAAACTGAAATGTCCTTTTTCGATGTATAAAGACGACTTGACCTGACATGAGATTACAACCATTCACATACCCTAAATCTGCTTAAAGGACAATTCCAGCGCAAAATGAACCTAGGGGTTTATAACACCTGGGTACCGAGTCGACCGTTCGCTGGGATATGTTTTCATGCTAATCGAATGTGACCAGTTTTAGCGCAAACCGCTAATTAGCTTATAACGCTAGTCGTCGGGGCATGCAAAAGTAAAAAAAAATCTCTATTTCGATACCACTTACAAGGCTCAAAATACCACCACACTTCCACGGTAGTATAATGAGGGTGCCTACATGTAAACCGAAGCATTGAGAACTTTGGAAGTGTACAGACAGTTAATTAAAAAGATAGTTTATAAAGACCGTTCGGTTTACAGGCATGTGCCATTTTGGGAAAACAGTCATGACCAGTCAAACAACGAACGCTGTACTTGAGCTATGTTACTGGTTACTGGTTACATGGTTGGTAACCATGTGTTATTAACCCCTAGGTTCATTTTTCACCGGAATTGTCTGCATTTTAATTCGTAATTCGTAATAATTCAAATAATGAATGAAACATGTTTTCATCATAGCTCTAAAGAACATACTGTAGTCCTAAATGAGGTGATGAAAGAACTTGCGAATATCAGAACTATTACAGAATTCCTTTTTTTCCTGTCAATGGGTTTCCTTAAAAGCTACCTAGCAGATCAGCCACCTCGGTCTAGGTGGCGGCATTGCACCTTGACACTGGCCACCTGCCATACAACAAAAAACAAAGGAAGCAACCTCAATGAACTCAGTAAATCAGACAGCACAGATGGGACAGGTTTAAAAACTGATATTCTGCTTAAACTATGTTTTGCTTGTACAACATGGATATAACTGTAATGCAAGAAAGTTTGTGGCAGGTTGCCTCCAATGTTGCCTCCCCCCAAACACAAACACACACACGCACACACACGCAGGCACGCACACATCTAACACCTGCCTAAAGTCAACACTCTTATTAAGTATTAAAACTTCAAACTACTTATGGAGTGTGAAAATAATATTAAATCAGTGAGTCATCAAGCGCTTGGGCGTTATAGCCTGAGGACTGCGTTGTGCTGAGGAAGTGCAGCAGCATGTGGTGCTGCACACATAAGCCGTCCCTGGTACACAAATGTGGGCGCACATTTTTTGTTATATCGAGGATGATTTAAAACTAGCTGGACTGGTCCTGCAAGATCTGGGACGCAAGTCAGCAGTTTGCATAAAACAAAGCTTTTACAGTGTGTGCATGTGTCAATGTAAAAACCTGTATCACTTCTTACACAGTGGCATATTAAGATCATGTGTTGAATGAAGGTCTCAATGCAAACAGGTTAATGTCTTGTTGCACTCACTCACTCACTCACTCACTCACTCACTCACTCACTCACTCACTCACTCACTCACTCACTCCTCACTCACTCACTCACTCACTCACTCACTCACTCACTCACTCACTCACTCACTCACATGATCACCCTTTAGCACAAATACAAGCATTGAATGATATTTAGAATTTTGATCAGTGTGAATGCGGCTCTCTCGACATGTCAGGATATGTCAGGCAAGTGGCTGTTCGGATCACCTCAGCAGGGCAAGAAAAGACCTGTCTTTTACACACACACACACACACACACACACACACACACACACACACACACACACACACACACACACACACACACACAGGTTTGTGGCACTATCTTTGTGGGGACCCGTCATTGACATAATGCATTCCCTAGCCCCTTACCATAACCTTAATCATCACAATTAAATGCCTAACCTTAACCCTTACTCTTACCATAACCTAATTCTATACCTAATCCTAAAACCAAGTCTTAACCCTCAAACAGCCCTTTAAAGTTGTGGGGTCCAGCATTTTGCACCCACAAAGCTGTCGGGACCCCACAAGTATTGGACTCCTGGTTTTTGGACCTCATGGATATAGTTAAACAAGAACATGACAAACAACACACACACACACACACACACACACACACACACACACACACACACACACGTCACTGTGTCTAACTTTTGTTGCTGTGTAGTTACTTCGTATTTTTGTATATGTATTGTATTCATCCTTCAAATCTATTGTTTTTGTATTTCTACTGTTAACAGAAGCATTGCCACATTATGTGGAAATATGCAGCCATGGATGCCACACACCTATAGAGAGATACAGGCTGTGTAGATGACAACCGGCCTGCATGTCTCACTGCTGCAGCTTTAATGTTAGCCTTTCTCAAACACCTCCCATCCGCTGGGAGGTTTGTTGTTTGATCGAAACCGAGTTGCAAGAGGAAGTTTGGGTGTTCAGATTTCACTCACTGCTGTCACACGGTGTCAGCTCATGCCGTCCGTAACAAATGGAGCTGTCAGAGTCAACAAAGTCATTGTAAGCTATTGTTGCAGAGCTTGTCAGCTTGTCTAATACTGGCACTGGAATGAGCATTAGTGGAGAGTTACGCTGAGGAAACTCATTCATTTTAACTGTGACAAACAACACACACACACACACACACACACACACACACACACACACACACACACACACACACACACACACACACACACACACACACACACCTTGTCTCTAATGTCCTCAATATAATGAACATATGTAAAAGTAAAAGTGAGTGTAATTAATGCCTCCATCTTATTATTGAAAAGCAGCTTTTTATATATATATATATATATATATATATATATATATATATATATATATATATATATATATAAAGCTGCTTTTCAATAATGTGTGAAGAAAGTGTGGTAACCTCAAAACTCCCTCACACACACACACACACACACACACACACACACACACACACACACACACACACACACACACACACACACACACACACACACACACACACACACACACACACACACACATGCTGTATAATGAGCATGAAAGCCCTGATAAAGCCATGATCATTTCCTTGTCCTCACTCCCAGCCACACATTGCTTCACCTACTCTGCCCACCTGTGAGCCAATATATGCCCGCCCTCAGCCAACAACCCAGGGCTTAATCAATGATAACTCACCTCATACAGCCGAGGACTCCTGGAGCCGCTCACTCGCTCACACTTCAGAGATGGACGGAGTGGTACAGAGCCAGAGGGAGAGAAAGCGCGACAATGAAGAGAAAGAGAGGAGAATAAGGTGAGGGAAAAAGGGCCCACACCCTCCTCTCTCTCATCTCTCCTCCCCAGAAAACCGGTTGGAGCTGTTGTCCCCTTAAGGAACACAAACACTGAGGCCTGGGCAAGTTCTCCCTTGATTTTCCTGTTCTGCTGAAATCCCACATAACCGGCTAAACCGGCTCCATAAAGCCCTGCGGAGTTAGAGGGACAAAACATTCAATGCCGAAGCAATTCAATTCATCAGACTTAATTTTCAGACACTCAGGCACATATCAGTATGAACATACACTACACAGACAATACAAAAACGTTCTATACATTGAAGTTCATAAGAGCAAAGTGATTAAAAGACATTTGTTCCAAATGAGTCTGCACATTGAAATCAGCCTGCACATTAAAATAGGAAGTTAAAGAGACAAAGGATTTTTTGCTTATTACAGTTAAAGATATGAGCGTGGAAATGAAATAAACAGTATGAAAGACTCACCATGTCCCAAAAAGTAACCTATCCACTTAACAGCTGTGTGGATGTTTGACCCAGAGGTTGTTATCACATTGAAATCAGCCTGCACATTAAAATAGGAAGTTAAAGAGACAGAGTCAAAAGGATTTTTAGCTTATTACAGTAGAAGATATGAGCGTGGAAATTAACTAAACAGTATAAAAGACTCACTATGTCCCAAACTTTAACCTATCCACTTAACAGCTGTATGGATGTTCGACCCCAAGGTTGTGATCACACAGTTGGAGTGGGATAATAATTATCTATTGTTCTAATTTGCAATACATAAATCATATATTTGAGTTCTGTCTTTGTTTATACAGGACGTATTGGTGGCAGTGTGTGTGTGTGAAATGAGTCATAAAGTTGACAAGGTACGGTGGACATGATGTGGTACTAGTATGCAAATTGTAAGGAAAACAACAGACAATAGCAATGGCACGCGTGTTGTCTCTGAAACCTGATGAATGCTTGATGCGAAAAATGCCATTTCCGGATTCCTGAACCAGATTCCTGATAAGTGGCCAGACTTGGCTGAAGCGGCATCTTCATCATCATCCCCTTTCACTTCCTTTAAAATGCCACTCCCTGCTGTCTCCGGTAGCATTAACATCTACGCCTATGAAAGGATTAACAGTATGAACATGTGATGATATGGTGTATGTCCAACCCAGTCTCACGGCAGTTCGTGAAATGGTCACGTATCACTGGTGCACACGGATTAAAAACCTCATGAAGAGACAGAGACAGAGACACAGGAGGGATACCTCTTCCAGGATGGACAGACAAGTTATAGATGTAATGCGTAAAAAATATAATAATAGTGAATTAGGACCTGAGCCACCTAACTTATTTATCTACAAAGCTTTGCTTAAAGAAATGCATGTATATTTAACAAGGTTGCTGAATTTTAAATTGTATCACTATAGCATTCACAGTGGGGATTCGTTGGTCCTAAATATTCCATTTTTTAGGACAGAATTAGGCAAAACTGCATTTGAGTATTATGCTCCATATAAATGGAATAACCTGCAGATTCTGATTCCATTAGATAACTTTAAATGTCTTCTCTATGATTCCATGTACTCTGAATGTACATGTGCATTTTGTTTTGTGTGTACTGTGTATTGCAACTGTATCTTATATATTAATTACTATGTTCCATAATTTTATGTATTGCAATTTAATATGGCATGTAATCAGGGCGTCAAATGAGAGCTTGCTCTCAATTGGCCGTACCTAAATAAATAAAGATGATATAAATATATATGCAGAACCAAGACTTCTGGAGGGAGGCCAGAGGGGGAGAGAGAGTGGTGTCCCGGCCGATGGTACTGAAAAGACAGAACAAAGTAGGGGAAAAACAGGGGAAGAGAGGGAGATGAGAGAAAAAGATCGATAGGCACACGGGATGGGTGCTCATGTGCTTGTGGCTGTTGGAAACAAACAGAGGGTTAGAGAGATGTTTTTTTAGTAAATTATCAATATTCTTGTTGGCAGGACAGACAGACAGATGTACTTTAATTACTACGACTATGGACCATGACGTTTTTTCTAGATTCCGACGCAGAGAACCGGGTATATGAAGCAGAGGTGGATTGTGGCTGGACATCTGACTCCAGCACCTGGCTCCACCCCTGCAATTAAGACACACAAAGAGAGAGAGAGAGAGACATGCATAACAACTACAAAGAGAAGCAAAACGGCTACAAAAACAGCTTGCTGATTTTTTTTTTTCTGAAGAAATCCAAAGTAATCCCAGAAGGAGTGGGACAGTGCAGAGGGGGCAGATGAGCAGGTTTGTGGCCTATGACTAACTGAGAAAAGTTTTGTCTAAGATTTGACGCAGAGAACCGGGTATATGATCAGAGGTTGATTGTGCCTGGACACCTGACTCCCGCACCTGGCTCCATCCCTGCAATTAAGACACACAGACAGATGAGAGAGAGAGAGAGAGAGAGAGAGAGAGAGAGAGAGAGAGAGAGAGAGAGAGAGAGAGAGAGAGAGAGAGAGAGAGAGAGAGAGAGAGAGAGTGCTTCTACACAGAGGCAGCAGGCCTGACACAAACATAAGCAAAGTTAGCACAAACAGACGCAAAATGACTACAAAGAGGTGCAAAACAGCTACAAGGATATGCAAAATGACCACAAAGACATGCATAACAACTACAAAGAGAAGCAAAACGGCTACAAAAATAGCCTGCGGCTTGCTGATTTTTTTCTTCTTCTTCTAGCCCTGTATTGTGAGAGCAGAAACTGAAGGAGGTCACACAGGTACAGTAGGAAGGGGTATGCATGCTTATAGTTTTTTGAGTCATTAGTCTGTTAGATCTATTATTGATAAGTTGCCAATAAAGGGAAGCTAAGGCCACGTACCAAAACAATCTTTTTTTCCCCCGTCTTCCCTGGCATCGTTTCAAGAATAGTTGCGTCCAAACGGATCCATTAGTAAATGACTCAACGCGCTACTTCATATTCCAGGCCTATAGGTGGCGCTGTTGTTGCTACAGAAATTCACCAAAAACGGCGAAGAAGAGGCAGAGCATGTGCATAAAGCTTGCGTGCTGCATTGACATATACAAACTGGACCAACAGATCCCGTTGCTCTGGACGGAGACCAGTGAAGGATATTAGAAGCACTTTCTCGGTGAGCGCTGAGCGTTACTGCGCAGCCTCCAACTGAGAGAGACAACGTAAATGTGACGTGAGCAACGTGTCTGAAAGTTGTAAGTCTTCTGGTAGCTGTGCCAAGAGAAATCTCAATCATTCCCAATCTTACAGAGACGGAGAGCATAGGTATATGTAAGGAGATAACATGGGCACAGGCTAATTCTTGCTAATTAAGATGCTAGTTGAAACTGCCTGCGAGCTTCTCCTGTACTGTACGGTAATTCCTCTACTATGCGACAGTAAGTCGCGTGGTTATGACACAATCGTTAGCCTATTTTTACAAAAACGTCTGCTACGGAGCCATAACGTGAGATACAAGGTAATGGAGCCTTTTATACATTGTTGTGTTCCTTTAGAAATAAACAATGGACAAATAGAGTCTTTAAACGCTTCAGATGTAAAGTTATTCGCTGTCAAAGTGACGTCAAAATGAATGGCAGTCAATGGAATGCTAACGGGAGGTGATCGCTTTGTAACATCAAAATGGCGCCATAGGAGGTTCGAGTTCTGAAGCAAAGCTTACCCCCTTGGCGCGCTGTATACAAACAGACAGTAGAAGAAGAAACCAAACACATGAAGAAGACGACAAAAATGGCTAGTGCAAGGAAACCAGAATCGTTTGCGCGGACCGATAGTGAATTGTTGTTGTTGGTATGAGACGTCGTCGCGGGATAAGAGGTGGAAGGCTAAAGGTGGAGGGGTGTGGCGATGACATCATCGATACGCAAGTATGCGGCCTCGCCGTCCAAACGAAGCCGCGAGGGCGGCGTTTTCGGAATTTTTTCACCCTGGGACCAGGATTCAAAAAAGTGCGTTTTCAGTTAGAGCGTTTACAGGATTCGTTTGGACGATCGGCCAAAACGATGCAAAACGTGCTTTTATACCAAAAAGCGTTTCCATGTGGATGGCCCCTAAGATTGTTGTAATATGTTCTAGTTTAGTCAAAATTTGGACAGCAGCATTCCCGGCCCTTGAAAAGAATGACTCCGTCTTTGTTTTACTGTATTTTTTTTCTGGAACTATATTTTTCTCTTTTGTCTGGGTTTTTTTTCAACTCAGTGCAACTTCAGTAACGCACATTGATGATGTATTGTGTCACTCAGAGTTGTTGTAAAGTCAACCTCAGCATACAAACAATGAATGGAGATTTTTTTTTTTAACCTTTATTTATTCAGGGAAGGTTCACTGAGAGGCAGCCTCTCTTCTACAGGAACGCCCTGATCACATTCACACAGTTACACAATCATACCTGGAAGCTGCCCAGTACAACCACAGTCTGATCTGCTGGCCACTATGAAGCTCCACTGGAGTGGTTGGGGTTAAGGGCCTTGCTCAAGGGCACCTCAGTGGTGGTGATGAGGGAGGGACAAGCACCATTCTTTCGTTTTCATCCTGTCGGTCTGGGGATTGAACCAATGACCTCCCGGTCACAAGGTCGCATCTCTAACCTTTAGGCCACCAATGCCCTATTCTAGATTAACTGTACAACATCTTTGTAGCTCGGCAAACAACTCTCCTGTAGATTTTTAGCTTCATAGAATTTGTATATATATTTTATAGGTTGCAATATGAACTCCTTTTCCACTGATGCCAATAAAGTTTGCCTGAATTGAATGCCTCACATTATAGTGTAATGTTTATTTTCATCCACAAGAGGGCCCAGTTGAACCTTGCAGCAGTGGGAGGATCAACATGGGTCTGGTGAAAGCAGAATATATTTGATGCCTTTCAGTTTATGACGATCCCAAACTTTCCCATGCTCCACTAAAGTTGTGGTCGTTATAAATTACTTTTTTTTTCACAGAATAGTGAAGCAGTTTGGATGGATTGGGAGGTTGAGCGGGCGGCCATCAGTGGTGGATGCATGGGGTGATCCAGGGGTGAAAGGTCAAGCCTGCAATTTATTGCTGTCCTATTGTCCTCTTCTGTAGAGACTCCTCACTTCTACCTCTCAATGGTCAAGCTGAACATATTTAAAGTCTGATATAAAGATGAAAAAGATGACAAAATTGTACAAACATTATGCCCAACAAAATTTCAGGAATAATCATTCCCCTCAGAATTGTATCCATGGACACTTAACTGTGTTGTGCACAGTTTAGCTTCAATGTAAATGGAAAGTGCAGTGTTTATTTTCCATCCAGTTTTAGGTTGTGCAGTCATAAACTGATATAGGGGGAAGTGCAGGGCAGTTCGGTGTAGCTGGTTCTCAGTTCAACACAGCCAATCCGGGAGGAACATGAGTAACATGAACAAACAGAAAGCTACACAATCCTATCAGAATATGAGTGTATTTTACAGGGTGAGTCTGTTTCAAGGGCTTACAATAACACAGACCATAGCTAAGTCTGTGAGAATGGGTGTGAGAGTGTGTTGCCTGTCTGGGTTCATGGAATAACTTTGTCTTTACTGTTACTCCTACATTGAACAAATAACACTGCAAATATAGGTGAACACGTTTTATATATGAGTTTTTATTTAGCTTGGAACAAGCAATTTGGCTGCCTGTGCAGTAAGGTTTTTTTTTATATAAAAAGTCAGGATGTCTAGCTACCAGAAGTCTTATAACAAGATTAGACTGATTAAAATAAGATTAATGCAATTTTTTTTCTAGATACACAATTTTCCAATAGGCAACACCTGTATAGAGCCTTGCCCAGCCATGTTTTTAACCTACAATCTTCAAGTTGGGAGACATGTGTGCCAACCATTGAACTACCATGACAACTGACTACTGGTGCTGTGTCTTCAGGACACTTCTGTCCAGACTGAAATATCTCATCAGCTATTCAATTGCCATGACATTTTGTACAGGCCCAGATCCATCCATCGTCATCCTCTTATCTGGGGTCGGGTCGGGGGCCACAGCTCCAGCAGGGGACCCCAAACTTCTCTTTCCCAAGCCACATTAGCAAGCTTTGACTGGGGGATCCCGAAGCGTTCCCAGGCCGGGGTGGAGATATAGTCTCTCCACCTAGTTCTGGGTCTTCCCCGAGGCCTCCTCGAAGCTGGACGTGCCTGGAACACCTCCCTAGGGAGGCTCCCAGGGGACATCCTTACCAGATGCCCGAACCACCTCAACTGGCTCCTTTCGACCCAAAGGAGCAGCGGATCTACTCCGAGTTCCTTCGGACGCTTGTACCCTGGATGTTCTTCTTTCATTCAGCCTTCATGACCATAGATGAACAAAAATTGACCGGTTGATCGTGAGCTTTTCCTTCTGGCTCAGCTCTCTTTTCATAACATGGGTGTAATAAAGTGAATGTAGTACGGTCCCCGCTGTGCCGATTCTCTGGCCAATCTCCGGCCAATCTCCCACTCCATTGTCCACACACTCACAAACAAGACCTCAAGGTACTTGACTACTCTTTCACTTGGGATAAGGACTCATTCCCTACCTGGAGTAGGCAGGTTCCCCAGAGGATGTGTCTAAATGACTTTCTTTAAATGTTTCGCTAGTTATACAATGGATTGATTCAGATATGGTCATGGGCCCCAGAGGATAATCTTTGGTGAACCACTGACTTCCTCTAGCGCAGACTTCCTCTAGCGCATCCAGCAGGTCAACATTTGAACGTATCCATTGAAATATCTCAACATCTACAAAATGGAGTGGGACAACATTTGGCACACACATTTGTGATCTCTAGACGATGAATCTCAATGATGTCGGTGATCATGTGACTTTTCAACTTTAAGTTTGTCCAAAACTTTGGGTTTTGACCAAATACCTACAAAAATATGCAACTCTTAAAGGGATACGCCATCGTTTGTTGAAATAGGGCTTACCACGGTCTCGCCTAGCTGTAGATAGGTGGGCCAACGCATTTTTTGTGCATGCATTGTTTTAGTCCGGTGCAACATTGGCAGCGCTAGTTAGATTAGTGTAGTGAATGGAATCATATGTTGCTGGTTAGCATGTTGTGAGTAAAAGTGAGCCAACAAAAGACAAAAAAACAACCTAATTACTTGCACTGAGACAAAAAATGCGTTGGCCCACCTATCTACAGCCAGGGTAGACCGTGATAAGCCCTCTTTCAACAAACGATGGCGTATTCCTTTAATTTAGGTATGTTTAAATTTCTATATAACACATTATAGCCAGGCTAAATTGGAATTGATGAACAGCTGGTGCCACTGGCTCTTACAAAATTCAGTAATAATGTATGTTGCTAGTGCTACAGATTATTCCATAAAAATGCCACTGAGGATGGTGCTATATGAGTATTTGCAGATGTCTTAATTGCAGTGTGGACAATTTCCAAGTTGCCATCAAGCCCAATAACCACTTTCACGGCTTTCTTTTGGGGTCTGTGCCGTGAGTTACGACACCCATGTGGCAGCAGGAATTTGAACCTGTCCTAAGACTTGTTATGATGTTCATCCACCCTCTCTCACTTGTTCTTTCTCCCCACCACCCTCCTTCTCCTCCTTTCCTTTCCAGCAACATATATTTATGATCATTACCTTGACCTGCACCAACCATCACTAAAACACTCACAGGCTTGTAAATCACTGGAGTCCCTCTCTCGCTCTCGCTCTCACTCTCTCTCTCTCTCTCTCTCTCTCTCCGTTACATAAACAGCATTTAACAAATCTGTTGAGGAGGCAATGTAGGCCTAAGGGGCACTCCTCAGACAGACATTGTCTTTGTTTCTCTGGGAATATTAAGAACGTGTTTGTGATGTTTGGTTTGGTTTCACTACTTCAATTTATTGACTCAATTTATTCATTTCCCATCCGAGAGGAAATGGACAATAAAAGCAATGCTTTAATTATTGTAGTTTTCAAGGGAAACATTATTAAAGGGAGAATCGGTCTGAGTAAAATCTTCCGTTAGTGCACTGACTCTGGGCCCTTGCACAATTACTGGCTTGTTCTTAAGCTTGATTTATGGTTCTGCGGAGTCTCCATGCAGGGCTTTCACCGTAGCCTATGTAAGTGGCCTAAGGTTTGTACTTGTGCGTTGGTGTGTGCGTCGAGCCGGCATGTGTGCGTGTGGGGAGTGGGTGATGGAGCGAGGGAGAAAGTGAGAGAGTGACGGCGATTAGCTTCGGAGCGAGAAGCGACTCTAGAGTCCTAGTGAGAGAAACAAAGTGACTCCCCTGTGCTTTCTGACCACGGTGGGAAATCTGGAGCAGGAAAAGTTAACCCTCTCCTTGATTTCATGTTGTGTTGAACCACGAAATTAGTAGGGGGAAATGCAACGCTACCAAGCCACGCCCGAGCGACGTACGGCATGTAGTTCCATTTTTCGAGAGGTGCACATCAGGCTATGGCGTAGGTTCCATTTGTATCTCCACGTACCAACGTACGTAGCAACAGCGTAGATTTTACGCAGATTATAAATCATCTTTACTCTTTAGGCCAATGCTTAAATCCCAGTTAAGCTTGTCCAAAGTGATATGCAGGACAGCAGCATAAATAACTGTAAGCAGTTAGGAGGTTCAATGCCTTGCTCAAAGGCACTCCAAGATGCATCAGTTTTGATGGACACATTGATTACCTAACTATGATTAATAGTGAGTTCCATTTGTACTCGGAAGTTGGATTTTCCAAGGTCAAAGTTGGAAACGCCCCCTGATTTGCGAGGTCGGAACTCCGACAACCAACAAGTACCCCAAGCTCAAAATCCAACATGGATGCCCTGTGCATGAACAGCTGTGAAAGCTGTAGTAACATACAGTTATTAGCACTTCTGTCTTATTTATGTCTTACTAAATCAGTCGTACACACAGTCCTGTCCACCTTCTATCTGTGGACATGTTGGTACGCTGTTTGTATGCACAAAAACAGCGTAATGCGTTGTTATTAACTGGTATTGCTAACAATGGCTAACCTGGATAGAGATAAGGAAAACAATGAAAATCTGACTTTTAAATGGAAGGCGGTCAACTCGGGTGTGACGTCGTTCCCAGCTTCGGCTTCCGAGTTCCGAGGTAAATAGAATAAACTATTAACCTGCATTTTTGCTGCTGCCTTGGGGAAAACCATGTTTTTTCAAAATATCCTTTTAATGAGATATGAAAAACAGCCCCATTTTCAGTTTTGCGAAAACTTCTTATTATTTACATGTTTTTTCACTGGACAGAAACAACATTACATGTCAAAAAAATAAATACGAAATACATATATTTATTTATGTCAAAAGTATATTTCTGATATAGTTTTTTTTTTGAGGAACAATTATTTATATTGGAGAGAGAAATGGGATTCTATAAAAGTGATATGAAGTGAATAGATTGATGATGAGCAGCATGAAATGCAAATGGAAGGTGTCCATGCATACATATATATATATATATATATATATATATATATATATATAATAGTTTCACACACCACACCCACACCCACACACCACACACCCACCCACCCACACACACACACACACACACACACACACACACACACACACACACACACACACACACACACACACACACACACACACACACACAGATAAGACATCAAAGCAGCAGGCAGATTTACAAGACACTGCAGAGGGCCTTTAAAAAATACTGCTGCATAAATGTTTATGCAGCTCTCTCCATGTCAGGCACTAGGGGGAGGAGAGCATGGCAGAGCAGCGCAGGACCAGACACTTTGGAAATGAATGGCCGCCTATGAATCTGACGAGCCGTTTGCATTTCTGTGAGGGAGGCATTGTAAGAGCTGTGAATGGTTGACGGCGTAAATCTGTCCTGCTTAGTGAGGCCCCGTGGCTTTGACAGGTGCACTCCGGAGATCTTTGACTGTGAATACAGTGAGTGGGGAAGTGTGCACAGGGCTTGTGTGAGCCATACTGTAAAAAAAAAAAAAAAAAATGCTTCTATTATACACACAGCTCAGAGGCAAGGCAGGTGGCTTTTGCAAGAGTGTCCATCAAATAGCTTATATTATTAAACAGAGGCTTTGTTTCTGTTATATTGTACTATATATAACCTCTAGGTGTATATACTGACACACATGTGCATTTAGCCTATTACTGCATGCGTACAGTAAACACCACAGATCACAAATCAGCTAAATATGTTATCCATGAATATATAAGACTGAGCATCCCAGCACCAACATGAGCCAGCTCCATCTCTACCTGACCTCATCAAAAGAAATTAAAAAATATGTATATCAGAATTTACTTTATTGTCATTGTACAAGTACAAGTACATACAAAAAATAAAAGTGCTACTCTATGGTGCAAACATAAAAATACACATATTAAACTAAGAACGAATGTGAAGATGGTAAAGAGATTGAAACTAGCGTAAAACGTCAAATCATTTTGTAAAATAGTAAAATAATTGGCTTGTTTTGCACATTACTACGTAAAGTGCAGGTGCTTAGCAGCATGAGTGGATGAAAGTGCTTATTGTTTTTTCTTATTTAATGTCATTAAGTAATAAGGCTGCAAAGTTTTACCATAGCAACCAGTCAGCCAGTCCTCTTGTCTTGCTGGTCTCCCGATAACGTTGTGTGTGTGTGTGTATATGTGTCAGTGTGTGCACACGGAAATGTTCAGTATCGAAAGCTCACCGTTCCACCACCCTAATAATTTCCAGCCTGTGGGTGCCGATAGCGTGCATGTGTCTGAGCGGGTGTGCACGTGCCACTAAACCTCGGTCATTGGACTCAGACATGGCATGGGCGTTGGGAGACTAAAGCAGAGCTTTAATCAGAGGGTGGAGCGTTGGTGCTGGGTGGCTATTCCAGCATGCCTTTTGGACCAATGCCCATGTTTAGATACAAACTGTAGGGTAGCCCAGGAGACACACACACACACACACACACACACACACACACACACACACACACACACACACACACACAGTGCACACTGAAAAACAAAGGTATAATATTTCACCTTTGAACACTGAAAAGGAACTATTATTGTAGCACGAAACAGGCGAAGTAATAAAAAGTGACTGTGATTTCCTCCTTCTTGCAGGTTTTTGTCCCTTTTTGTCTCTTTGAATTAACTTTTGAATTATAATTTTTTTGTTTTTATTAAGTTTAACTAAAATATCTGAGATGTGCAGGATGACTTAACATCAAATTAAACTTTGAAGCTGCATTAGCTAATTTTTGTTTTTGGCCACTTGGGGGCATTGGAAACAAGCTCACACAACATTGACATTTCACCTCATACAGTTCTTATGGCTAACGTGTTAGCAAACGTCCAGCAGACACAGAGCAACAACTCGTGCTTGAAGGAATGAAAGAGGGAGGCTGTGTTCGCACAGTGCAACAAGTCAGCCACCGGTGATACACTTAGAAAATTTCCTATATTGCACGGCCGCATTTAAACGGGGATATTAGTGGAATATTCATTTTCATTAACCATGTAAACAGCTTAAAAGGAACATTGTCTTTCTCGGAATAAGGGCAAAAAAAAGAAAAATTGTGTGCATGTAAACCTAGTTTCTGTTGCTGTAGTCTTGCGTAGTCCACAGCGCTGCGGAGGAGGGTCTGGCTATTCCACACAGCATTCCGGGATGGGAGAAAAACGTGCTCTGGTTGTTATTGGCATTTCTTTAAACCAATCCCAATCGTCTTGGGCGGTGCTAGGCACCGAACGGAGCCACGGTGTCGCTGCAAAATAGCCTCGGGAAGGAAATTGTTTTGGTGGAAAATGTGTATGTTTAAAAGTAGTTTAAGTCGTGCAACAGAAAACTCAGATTGGACAGATACAGTAGTCTAGCTAGCTGTCTGGATTTACCCTGCAGAGATCTGAGGAGCAGTTAACCATAGTCCGGAAGGTGACAGACATCCGGCCGAAAAGAGTAGTGGAAGTAGAACGTCGTGGATATAGACTACTGTTGCTGTGACTTGTATTGGAGTAATTGTTGCTTTATGAATACCAAGTTCCATGATCAGGATATGGGGGTGACTCAGAATTGTAAAAATCTAAGTCTCAGGAACAACTTTGTCTTCCTCCATTTGAGGAATAGTTACAACCACCTTGCTGACGATTGCAATGCTATTACTTGACCGGACTAAATACAATGGTGCAAACCAACAGCAGCCCTGTTGTATTACATTACTGAACTGCACAAAGCACTGATGTAGATGTACATATTAGTGTGACTGAGAATAATGTTGTGTCCTCTCTATAGCTGAGCCAGAGAGCATCAGGGGCTGGCAGCGCGGTCCGGGCCACCCAGAGCGATGAATAAACCCGGGACGTCAAACAAACACAGAGGTAGGATAAATATTTCAAACCACAGCAAGACAGAAGAGAAGAGAGACGGAACAGGCTGAGGTGAGAGGGACAGTATGCGATAATAAGAAGACAGAAGAAAGTGAAAAAGGGGAAAAAAAATTGTCAAGGACTGAGCTTGTGTGTGGTGTAAATGTGTACCTGTATGTACATAGGTGTGTGCGTGTGTGTGTGTGTGTGTGTGTGATTTTTAGAGTGAGTATGTCTTCAAGGTTTTTATGGTACAAGACCACAGATCCTGACATATTAGTCAGTATGTGTGTGTGTGTGTGTGTGTGTGGGGGGGGTGAGGTTAAATTGTATTTGTCTTTATCAAATGTGGCTATCACATTGGAGTCAGTCTGTATACAGTAAAAATACAGGAAAGAACCTGAGAGTTTGAGGATTTCCCAAGGTCTCTTTATTTCCCAAGGTCCCTCTATTGAACACACACACACACACGCACACACACACACACACACACACACACACACACACACACACACACACACACACACACACACACACACACACACAATGTTGGGCAATGTCACAAACCTTGTCCTATGTCATCTGTACACCTCTCTTTCCTTCTCCTCATTCAAAATACAGAAATACATTAACAGACGAAAACACACAGACACACACACACACACACACACACACACACACACACACACACACACACACACACACACATATAATGCATCATTACAGTAACAGCATAGGAAATCAGTAGCCTCTGAAAAATGTACACTGATATTAAATTGTTGATAAAATGATTATCTTCTGTGGCATATTGCCTATTAGGGCCATAGGTAATAAAAATAAATAGATAAAAAAAAAACAATAAAAAAAAATAAAAATGGTGCCCTCTACACAGCTCACACTAACCTTTTCTGCTAAACTCAACTGTAAAATTCAACTGTAAAGGTCGCACATTCGTCAGAATGTGATGCGCACAATTAAATATTGGGTGAATGTTCTTTGAAATAAAGTTATTTAAAAACCAATAACTATATTGTTCCTCTCACTCTCCCTATGATCCCTGACCTAATGGAGAGATTTTCTTCTGGTTAAGTGTTCAGGTCCCATTCTCTCAGCCTACTCCACTTCTCTAGTGCTAACACACTCTGCTCCAGTCACTACTGCTGCCGCCGCACTGCATATACTGTATATACACACTTACACACAGATAGACGGGCAGACAGACAGACAGGCAGACGCACAGACACGCACCTGTCTCCGAGTTGATTTGTTTGTTTGTGTATCAGTAGTTTACAATAAGCAGCCGTTGTTACGGGACTGTGTGAGCGGTGGAGGTGGTGGTGTTGTGTTGCCGCTGGCTTCCTGTCTGTACTCTACCAGCCTGTTTCCTGTGTGCATTTGCCTCCATGACAGGACGCCTACAGGCTTCCTCCCCCAGATTAGTGTGTGGCTCTGCTGATAAAAGTGTAGTGGCACTGTGTTTTCTTTTTTTTCTCTCTCTCTCAATCTATTTCTGTTTTACATTTTTTTTTTCTTCTTCACTACCTGACTCCATTTTTAGTTTTTGCGCATTCGACCACCATCACCAATGGAGTGGTTTGAAAATTGATGGCCACGTGAACATATATGCATATATACACATGCACACACATGTTCACATCTATCTTCATTGAAGCTAATAGAGATGGACAGAGGACAGAGGGTCTGAGAGAGATAGAGAACATCGATCACATGGGGGGAGGGGGGTGTTCCAGCCAGACGAAGGGACTGAAGACAGACTGAGAGAGGAGGGTAAAGGATGATTTTAAGATGACCAATATTAGGCTTTCTTCTCACAGTTTTTTCTTTCCCTTCATGCAGCGAGCTCCTCTCTCACTCGGCCCTCGCTGCCTCGGCAAACAAATTGCTTGGCCTTGGATGGAGTGAGTGTGCTCGAGTAGATCGAGCGTTGGAGGAGGGAGATAGAGAGGCGCAGAGACTTTGCCCTGATTTATGCCCTGTTTCTAGGCCACAGCCGTCATGTAACACCCTACAACTTCCAATCTCCCTGTCTTCTGTAAGGTTTAAGGAGTCATTGCTACTTAAAATGCCCTCCCTTGTGCATGAGTGAACAGCCTCAGATGCTTTAACGTCAGCTTGTGTGCATATAAAGAGCTCAAATCTTGTTGTTAACAGTTATGTTTAACTATCGTATTGTTGAGTTACTATTCTGAATGCCTTTAGGTCTCCTGGGAACCAAAACTGGAAACATTGCTTGGAATTCCCAACAAAGAGAGCCCTGCGTGTCCCTGACTCCAGAAAAATGCTGTTCACTCTCTCGCTCACCCTTCTCACCCTGCTGTGGCCCCATTGGCTGTCAGCGGGGCCATTCATCCTGGGAGCGGCCAATGAGCGATAGGCCCTGGCTCCGAGTTAAGCCAATCAAACTGCACAAAACGGTGACATTGAGGGAGATGTTGGGAATATCTGGGCCAGTGTTTATGGGCTCCTGCCTGGCTGACAGAAAGCAGAACCCCCTGACGGGAGAAAAAAAGCAATTAGGCAATTACACCATCTTGTCCTATAAGGATCCCACATCACACTTGTTTTCTTAGCCTCTTCGTGGGCCGATAAGGGACAAGCCGCCGCCACAGCTGAGGCAGAGCTGAGAAATGGTCAGTGGAAGGACCTGTGGAGGATGGCAGAGAAGAGGAATGGGAAGGAAAGAGGGATGGGGAAAAGCTGGAGGGATAAGAAGAAGTAGAGAAGGGGCGAGGGGCAAAGAGAGGGGGGCGATCGAGTTCAGAGACAGGATGGAAGGAGAAAGTCAAGGAAGATGCCTGTTCACGGTAGAAAGATGAGTTCTCTGGCTAAAATCAGAGGTTACATGCTGAAGGTTTGATTGATTTGAATCTTGACAGCATAGTTTGAACGGTGGAAGAAAGGTGATCGGCTCACCTTACATAAATTAGTAAAAAAAGATGCCATGATAATAACAGGGACTTTATCAGCTTGCTGTAAACGTAGTTACTATACATATTTAATTTTGTTTTAGCACCCACGGTCCACCCACACAGGTGTCACCCTATTTGGCTCATGACTGTGTGGGCGTGTGCTGTGCTTATAAGGCTGGGCAACTTACACTTCGGTCATTTGTATCGGGACATATAGAAGTATGGTTTAGCTCCACCCAACTTAAACCAGAGATCTGGTGTGCATTTGATTTGTTCCCATACTCACTGAATCAACTAGGTAAGACAATACAAACGCTTGTTTCACTTGGGGGTTGTATTTTAATGTACAAACGCAACGCTAACTTATCAGGCAAGAAGGTAGACTTCCAGGCTACATCTACACTACTATGTTTTCATTTTGAAGCGCCATTTGGAGAAAAAAACAAACACAATCTCCATCCACACAAGAGTTTTAACTCCAGTAGCAGAACTGACGAGGTGGAACTGTTACTGAAAGGTATGTAAGCCTTCTTAACTGATAGGACTTGTTTCCAAAGGTCTCTGTTTCTGTCCATCCAAAACTACAAAGCAACCCTGGAGATTTCAAACCAAAATGGGGGCAGCAGTGTTTTCAACCCTCTCTGTTTTAGGGGGCTCGGAAACAAAAGATATTTGTTTTTAAACCAAAATGTAGTGTAAATGTAGCCCCGAATTAAAGTGGACATTTTCTTGTACTAATTCCCGCTCCATGTTTACTCAAGCAGGAGTGAGTAGAAATAAAAGATAAAACTGATAATCACAAACTGGGTTCCTCCTTTCTCTTATGTTGAATAAAGCAAGAGCTCATTCCAGCTGAACTTCATAAACATCTTGCCATGGCATGTTGCTCTACAACACTCTCTCTGCATATTCGAGAGGAAGATTAATGAATAGAAAAGATGCAAGCACTCGATTCAATCATAAGGACACAATGTACATGTTAACTCTCTGATCCAGGTTATGGAGTCATGGTGCTGTGGATGCTGAGTCACAGGATCAAACCTGAAGCTGGCAATAGAACAACCAGTAACCAATCCATCTTACTGCAGTGAGGAGCAGGACACCTGGGTGGTCTGGCATCCCTCACCCATTCTCTCCTTGTATGTCTTTCTTTTCCTCCTCTGCTGTTCGTTGCTTCACTCTTTCACACCCTTACATTTCTTTCTATTCATTCTCTCTTCTCTTGCTCTCCATGCCTCCTTTTAACCATTCCTTTGTCAAGCAAGCCTGTCCAACTATCCAACTGCACCATAATAACCTAGATAAAAGTCATACAAAAAACAGTTTTTTTGCAGTGCTCCTTCATTTCTTTGCCTCTCCTCCACTTCTTATCGTCCACAACTTTCTCTTTGTTTCAAAGCCAGTTATTCTCTCTTTAAGTATGCCATTGAGAGACACATAAGGTCCTCTAAGACATTTCAAAACTAATAAACAATTGTCAAGTGAGAGGGAAAGCAGAGGGAGCACGGGCCACTTTAAAAGCACATCAAAGGCCGGAGGAAGGAGAGGCATGAGGATGGGAAACGTGTATGGATGAGGACAAACACACACACACACACACACACACACACACACACACGGATATGGGGAAATGATGTTCAGAAATAATTTCAAAGACCGTGCCAATTTTTTTCGTGGTGGTGGATTCAGCTCTTCAGATGGGTTCAGATTGCCTACCTAAGCATGAGGGATGTAATCGAGCTCAATTTGATCTCATTGATATCAGCCTCACTGTAAACAGTTTACTCTCCTACAGCTGTATCACAGTTACATTAAAGGGACAATTCAGCCATGTATTAACCTTACCTCTATCTATCTGAATGAGGTATGTGGTGTGAAAAAAAAGCCTCCAGTTGTTTCCAATGTTCTCTGTGTCTCTGTGTCTTAGACTCTGCTCTACTTCTGTCCTCCAGTGACATCACTGGTGTATGGAAGAACTACAGAGTGCTACTTTAGCCTTGGTAGCTTGGGGGGCACAATGCTGTTCACAGATGTTATTGTCCTCTTCTCTTCTTGTATTGCAAAATGGTTACGTTTCGATCAGCAAGAGGATGCTATGGACGAGATTTTTTTTTTTTACAGTGTACATTTTACAGTGTTTTGATTGACTGGTGCCTATATATTACCCACAATGCAGCTCAATTTCCGACAGCCCAGTCAGAGATTTGGGTGTGTTTTGCTAGTAGCAGCTAATGTGGCGTCGGGCTGCTAGCCTCAAGCAGATATGAGGGGGGACTGAAGAGGTCTGGGAAGCTAACAAAGAACAACGGGGGAAAGAAAACGCCACACGCAGGAGAGGATCCCCGGTCTCTGGGGTGAAAGTCCTGTGTTTTTTGACCCACCCACCACCCCAACCAACCTCCCTGCACGGATTTTCAACATTTCATACTACTTGCTAACGTAGTCGCGCTGTGATCACAAAAGATGCTTCCCATTGAAATATATTACTTTAAAAAACATGCTGACCACCACGAAAAAAACGAGTCCGTGTACACCAATCAATAGATTAAATAACGTGACCATTTCACGAACTGCCGTGAGACTGGGTTGCATTTTCAGAACAGGTGGATGCCTGGAAAGGAATTTTCCTCTCACACCTCCACTGCCTCAGACCCCCGCCCCCCACACCCCAAATTTCACCCCTGTTCCTGCCGGAGGAGCCAGGCTGGCTGAGACAGAGGGAGCCAACCCTTGGAGGAGGTGGAATAGGGGAGGGGGAGAGAACTGAAGGAGGAGGAAGATAAGTCGACTTCACAGCCCGTGACATAAATCACATCAAGACATGACAGTAGGACATTGACCAGGACCACTGATAAAGCCCAGCAGGGAGGGAAAGAGAGGGCGAGGCAGAGAGAGAGAGAGTAAAAGAGAGAGGAGCAGGAGCAGGAGCAGGAGGAGGAGGAGGAGGAGGAGGAGGAGGAGGAGGAGGAGAAGAAGAGGCCCTTTCAGGTTATTATTACCCCTACAAACTCCCAATCTCTAGCGATCAGTGGTCACTAATGAGCGAGTCCGAAGAGGTTCCACAGTGGGTGGGTGGCATTGTTTAATACAGCTGTCTGCTTCTGCTGCCCTCCATTGTTACAAGGAGGCTGGTTGTGTTATTGTGATTGGGGGGGAAACTCATGAGCTCATAGTCTGTGAAGAAAGATTATCTGTAAGGTGATTAGATGGTCTGGGAAAATGGGTGTCGATTGACGCAGATGCTTTGTGTTATTGGGTAGGACAACAGAGTCCACTTCTTAAGCAATGTTTTGACAATAATTCATAGGACTTCATCGGCCATTAGTCAAAGGCCAGCATCAGGTTTTAAGTAACACTCTAATGAAACCCATCCACATATCACGGAATATATGAAGCTTGGTGATGTAGTGACTACTTACAGGGCTAGTTGATCAACTACTGCAGCTAGCGAGCTACAGTACAGGCCAAAAGTTTGGACACACCTTCTCATTCAATGTGTTTCTTTATTTTCATGACTATTTACATTGTAGATTCTCACTGAAGGCATTACAACTATGAATGAACACATATGGAATTATGTACTTAACAAAAAAGTGTGAAATAACTGAAAACATGTCTTATATTTTAGATTCTTCAAAGTAGCCACCCTTTGCTTTTTTTGATAACTCTGCAAACCCTTGGTGTTCTCTCAATGAGCTTCATGAGGTAGTCACCTGAAATGGTTTTCACTTCACAGGTGTGCCTTGTCAGGGTTAATAAGTGGAATTTTTCCCTTATTAATAAAAAAACAAAGGGTGGCTACTTTGAAGAATCTAAAATATAAGATATGTTTTCAGTTATTTCACACTTTTTTGTTAAGTACATAATTCCATATGATTTCATTCATAGTTTTGATGCCTTCAGTGAGAATCTACAATGTAAATAGTCATGAAAATAAAAGGAAACACATTTGAATGAGAAGGTGTGTCCAAACTTTTGGCCTGTACTGTAAATTGCTAACATGTTAGCCGGCTGGGAGTATACTCCCCATTATTACATTATTTAGTTTGAAGGTACGAACATTATTTTATTCAATCGCGTGGGTCTGCGCGATGTAAATGTCTTCATCCCATGTCCGCTATAGGTGCAGCTTGGACTCCTATGTGTACGTCCACATGCAGCCCAAAATTTGTGACCACAAGTGTGCCGACTGCGCAAGCTTTATCTGTTGGTCCAGTTGGTGGCGAATGCGACTCTAGCTGGTTTCAAAGAAGAAGAAGGTAATAAAGCGGATGCTTGTTTTGGAGAGAAGATGTGCGAGGAAATCCGCCGTATACCCAGGGTGCAATTTGTCGGGTATACGGCGACTTTCTGTCAAATCTGAGTTTTCTGTTGCACGACTATAAACAACTTTTGTTAACGTACACATGTTCCAGCAAAACAAGTTCCTTCCCGAGGCTATTTTGCAGGGCCAACAAGGCTCTCTCCGGCACTCAGCACTGCCCCAGACGATTGTTATTGGTTTAAATAAATGCCAATAAACCAGAGAATTTTTTTCTCCCATCCCAGAATGCTGTGTGAGCTAGCCAGACCCTCCTCCGCAGCACTGTGGAGGAAGGTCTGGCAATGCGAGACTATGCCTAGACCAACACACAGAAGCGTTTTCTGATTTAATGCCACTATTGGCAGTGTCTTCTAAAACGGTTACAAATCCTTTTTGAAAAAATACATCTGTTTTATGATATGACCATGTGATGGCAAAGGGTTGGTTAGGTTTAGGCACAAAAAACATAGACTTGGTTAGTCTTTGGGAAAGACTGTGGTTTGGATTAAAATAAGCACTTAGTCAAAGTTATGGAAACATTGGAAAAAAATTACAACAAGGTTAGGGGACCTTCTGTCATCAACAACTTGTTTTAACTAAATTATCTGATAACTGAAGCAAGTTTAAACAAATATTAAGAATTATTGGCAAAAATCTGTTTGGCTCAGATCTGCTTAGGCGCTATCAAACTAAAGAACAATTCCTTTTTCAGTGCTCTCTTTGCAATTGAGGATTTTTCTCCCTCAGCTTCTGTTCTCTCACTCTGTGGGCACAGCAAAAGAATGGGGATTCGTAAACTGTTTGACGGCACTACATTTCTGCCGCATCACTGTTTACTCGAACGGCTAATTTGTTACAAAAACCAAACGTCTCTCTGTATACCGAAATGCCCTCCTTGGTTGCAGAAGGCCTGTATATCACTGCGACAGCTATTAAAAGCCAAGCAAAGAGTGAAGATGAGAAATGGACAGGCCTTCATTCTGAGGCCTTGTAGCGCATAGGCTACATCTAGAAATCTGAAATTCATCATCGGCTACAGCACTGTATGGTGCAGTATTTTGTTGCCATAATGACACATTACAGCTCCTATTCATGTGTGTGACTGGCTATTTCTTCATTGCAACAGCAGCTGAGGCTCATGTGTATAATAGTATTTAGAGTCAGCCATCATTAAACTAACAGCACAAGAGAATTTAAAGTGGGATAACGTCTGGATCCCCACACTCTTCAACTCAATTGTCCTCTAAACAATTTAGGAGAGACACAGAAGAGACACAGCAATGTTGTTGTAAATGGTTTACTGTCAGCTTGGGACAATCCTAAGACACACAAAGACTACGTGGACAGTTTCTTAAACTGACTCAAGACATCAAAGTCCTCCACTACACTGTTAAGTGGGATTTATGCTTCTACGGAGGCTCTACGCAGAGCTTTCGCCATGGCCTATGTAAGTGGACTGAAGTTAATACTTGTGCGTTGGTGTGTGCGTCAATCTCTTTGGGAAAACAGCAGGGCTGGGGAGTGTGTGGTAGAGCGAGTGAGAGAGTGACGGTGTGGAGCGAGTACCGACTCTAGAGGCATCGTGGGAGAAACACAGTGTCTGTCCTGTGTATTCTGACTAGGGGTGCACCGATCCGATATTTGGATCGGGTATCGGCCCGATATTGACAAAATAGCTGGATCGGTGGATCGGAAAAATTAACAGATCCACGGGCCAGTTTTTATTTCATTTTTTTCACTCTGTCGCAGCACTGGGACCACTGTTAACTGCGTAGCCTTTTCACTTATGGTAGTAACTTCATAACACAACAATTAATAACCCACAACTAACTCTCTTTAAAAGGATAAAATACCATAGCATATAACAATTTGAGACAAACAGTTTCTAACACTAATAATTTTACATTTACAAATGTAGCTACACCGCCGAATGGCATGCTGGGTAACATTACAGCTGCTAGCCTAGCTAGCCAGGTAGCATAACAATCTGTTAAGCTGGGAGAGGCTCCGGTCGCTACTGCACATTCAAGAACCGAGAAGAAAGTTAGCTAGAGGATGATAAAGAGTGGAGATAAACCAGAACAACGTGTGCTCAAGAGAGGAGCCGTCTGTTGTTCCCAAGTTTTTTGTTTCTAACAAATCGGACATCATTTAGCCACTGTTGTTGCCCGTCGCTCTAACGTTACTCGGCCGTGCTAAGGTTATGGTGCGTTCTTTTTGTCTTGTAATCGCGACTAGTAGCATCCATGTCGGAAAACGAGTAACCGCGGGTTTGTTGCGTTCTTTTTGTCACACAATACTACGAGTCGGAGAAAAGATGGATTTTTGTAACATTTTTAGTAACATTTAGGATTCTATTCAAATTGTAGAAAACCACAATGTTTACTACGTGTGATGCACGACGTAGCCGTCTTTGAAAGTGAACTCGGGGTCCTCTGAGTTCAGACGACTTGACGAGTTGTACGACCTCGGTGGCGTTCTTTTTGCAACTTCCGGTTCGTAACTCCGGAAAACAACTCGTAAATCGACTTTGGTGGACAAAAAGAACGCACCATGACTGTGCTAACGTTAGACCTGTCACTTCAAGCATGCAGCGGAGCAACATTATGAACGCAATCCAACTCCGGTCCCGCTACAGACTGTTGGGAAAGACGGGTTCAGAGCAATGATTAAAACACTGGATTTAAGATGTCTGAAATACGTCCGCCAACCTACTAACGTTATTCAAACAGTGAAGGAGGCTGACAGCGGAGCTCCGTTCAGTCATCCACTACAACCACACTACAACCTAACTTACCTGTGGCCAAGGTAGTGGTTATACAACTAGCTTACAACTATTTTGTTTTGAAAGGGAAACAGTGTTAAAGTTGTTTGTATGTGTATTCATTCGATTTGAGTTTATTTTACTACTTTGCAGTTTGTACAATACAAATAGTTTAGCTTCTGTAACTGTTTCATGGATTCCCCTTCATATAAAATTATTTTATAATGTCGTGGAGCCAAACCCTTTAGTAATAAAAGCTTTTAGTAAACATGATGACATTAACATGTTTTTGTGATATTCTATGTACTCCTGACAGTGGAATAAGCCATTATAAACCTAAATAAAGGTGGCCCATTATTATTTATTTAAATTTATTTTAAGAAGTTGGATTACATTATATTTTCGATTTGAATGCACAGTTGTTTTTTAAATAACAAATAAATAAGAATTCAAAACATTACATCTATGTTATTTTGTCTTAGGAAAGTAATGTTTAGTTAGGAAGGTCTGGTGCCTTTACTCTCTTCCTTATGGTGGAAGGAAGGTATAAGGTGGAAGGTATACAGTTTATTATTAATTCAGCAACGGTATCGGATCGGTATCGGGTATCGACAGATACACAAAGCCCTGGCATCGGTATCGGTGTCGGGACTGAAAAAGTCGGATCGGTGCATCCCTAATTCTGACCACGGTCGGAAAGCTGTGGCAGAAAAAAGTTAAGTCTCTCCTTGATTTCATGTTGTTCGTGGAGAAGGAGAACCAGGAAAGAAGTAGGGGAAATTATGGTTTATATCGACGATGTTCCACTTCCGGGATTGTTCAGGTGCCGCCGGATATTCCTTAGCTTTCACTTTCTTTGTGTTGGCATTTTAAACTCTGGTGGATTTATGATAAAAAATAAACCAGAGCATGTTTTCTCCCATCCTGGAGTGCTGTGTGGACTAGCCAGACCCTCCTCTGCAGCGCTGTGGAGGAAGTTCTGGCTACGGCACGATTAGGGGAAATGCAACGCTACCAAGCCACGGCCAAGCTGACCAATCACAGTTGTTGCAGTCCGTGTCGACGTTTAGTTAAATCTTTTGAGAGGTGCACGTCAGGCTACGGTGTAGGGTATGGGATAGGGTCCGTATCTCCACGTACCTACGTACGTACCCACAGCGTTGATTTAATGCTTAATTGGCCTTAAGCCCACAGCCCCCTTGTAGACCTTATCAGACAGCTGTGATGTAAGGCTGGGCTGTCTCTCTTTCTCCTCACCAGTAGGACACGGAAAACAGGAATGAGTAAGTGTTTGCCAGACTTGCTGCTGGAGACGGAAACTCTACCGACCCAACATTTTTACAGAGTTAAAACCTGCAACTGATGGTTTCTTCAGTGTTGCATGTTAGTCATCACTCACTGGGTGAGTTACTGGGTGAAGAGACAATGATAATTCCAGGAGTCAACTATTAATGTGTGTGTGAATTAAAGCGAGAGAGAAGGAGGGCTAGGTGATTGTAATAGAGAATGTGTCTTTGTGTGAATGATACAGTGTTTGTGTGTGTGTGTGTGTGTGTGTGTGTGTGTGTGTGTGTGTGTGTGTGTGTGTGTGTGTGTGTGTCTGCGTGATGTATTTGGGTCTGGGCCCCCCTGGGCAGTGGGGCCTGCTGCCTGTCAGGGTGAGTGGCCTTATCTTCCCCAAACATTTACTTAACCCTTTGTCTTACAGGGTCCAGGACAATGAGACAGGCGCGAGGAATCCCAGCACCCACACACACACACACACACACACACACACACACACACACACACTCCCTGATTACATAGAGTTGTCTTCACTCTGCCCTGCACACGTTCTGGTCATACTTCACCCCTTATAGACATTAATACCAATCAATCATCATGCTGCGCTGCATCTTACAGCATACGTATGTCATCTCTATAACATGCAGTACATGCTGGACTTCAGTCATACACATGAAAAGAATGATCTCTCTTATGACAGTGGTTCTCCTACGTGTAATAATAGCTATGTGTTTTGTGAAGATGAACCAAACTTACAGGTTTGATGTAGACTTCAAACTCAAGATGAAGTGAAAAATGATAGTGTGATGGTTTCTTCTCAAACACAGACGAGAGTGGAGTGGAGAGATATAATAAATGAAACGGGCTTTGATGAACATGAAAATGAATCACAGGCTCAACTGAACACCGATTGGAAGTTTTGGAGTGACGTGTTACACAGCGCTCTCCGCCGCCATCATCGAAACGCCAAATGAGGGAATATCTTTTAGAAGAACGTTGTTGAACAGACTTGGAGAATCTATAAATAAGGAGCTATGCGGCTGTTCTCACAGAGTATGTGGCCCAACCCCTTGATTAGACAGTTTATGTTAAAAAGATTTTTATTGAAAGGTCTTTTCTAATATATACAGTAGTAGACACAGAACTGTGCTCAGCTCAATAAAATGCAAAATCCACTGAGACATAACCAATTTACAAAATCCAGTAACAAAGAGAGATCTCAGGGTCCCATGCTCCCAAGTTGAAACAGAATTTGCGAGGGACTGTAACCAAACAAGCCAGCGACACTTTTCATCACAGTTAGAAACCTGACTTATCTCCCTTTTTCCTTTCCTGTACATGGTGCTAGTTAAGTCCAAGCTGTTGCAGGCATAATTGGGCCATTTGTTTGATTGCCCCGTCTCTTGTTCTGGCCGAGCTGGCTGAAACTATTTATTTCTTCTTTACTCGGCTGCTGTAAAGACAGTTATCTGTACGTTTAGCTGATGTATGAGAAGAATGTAGCAATCAGCCTTTGTTTCTGTGTCAGCTGAGAGGAGGTAGGATGCTGGGATTAGGTAAGTGTGTGTGTGTGTGTGTGTGTGTGTGTGTGTGTGCTTATCCTTCACTGGCTTGCCTAAGGTATTGCAGTGGAGCCAAGTAAAGCCCAATGTTTGAGGGTGAACAGGAGTAGATATTGTAGGTAGCTATAGAGAGATTGGACAGATAGTCTAGCTAGCTGTCTGGATTTACCCTGCAGAGATCTGAGGAGCAGTTAACCATAGTCCTCAGAAATCCACCGTTTAGAATGCCAACACAAAGAAAGCAGAAGGTAACGGACATCCGGCCAAAAAGAAGGACATATGGCGGAATTTGGCCGGAAGTGATACGTGTCGGATATAGACTATGCCACCACTAATGCTGGCCCTTGCATTTATTTATTTTTTTATAAAATGATTTCTGTGAAATCTTGATCCCAAATGGAAGATGAGTGCACTGAGAAAAGGAATACAGACAAAAAAAAAAGTGCTCACTCCTCCATCTAATCAAACAAATCATGATTAAAAATACATCACGAGGTGCAAGGATTGCTCAGTTGGTAGAGCGGGTGCCCATTTATAGAGGTTTACTCCTCGAAGCAGTGGTCGTGGTTTCGATTCCGACCTGCGGCCCTTTGCTGCATGTCATTCTCCCCTTTCATGTCTTCAGCTGTCCTGTCAAATAAAGGCCTAAAATGCCCTAAAATACAATCTTTAAAAAATACGTTCTGGTTCGGATCTATGAGCCCATTCCTCCTCTTCTTTTAATCCTTTCGTTCTTTCTTTCATTTCAAACAAATAACGACTTCAGATATTGCCAAACACTTTTACAACAGGCAAATGCTCATCTGAACAGTAAGTGCATGGCTTCAGTTCAAATTCAATGTCTCTCTCTCTCTCTCTCTCTCTCTCTCTCTCTCTCTCTCTCTCTCTCTCTCTCCCTGGGTAACCTAGCGGCTCAACTTGGCTAAACCCACTGCAGCCAGTCAGTCTTTGGTCTGCGCATTCTTTCCCTCGTGGAAATCAATGAAATAAATAGGGTGCATCTCAGCACAGGAAACAGAGGGGAGGCTGCCCCGCGGGTTATCCAGAGTGCACATTCAGAAGCTCAGACAGAAACAGATGAGCCAGAAAGACGGATGAAGGTAGAGACGGAGAAGTAAGAGAGAGAGAGGGAGAGAGAAACAGATGAAGGTAAAAGGAATTGAGAAATAGAGAGCAGAGGATGAACTTAAAACGACAGGAGGGAGGCTTACTCGGTCCAAAGTTTGCAATGGAGATTTGAAAAAACAAGAAAGAAAAGAAGATCAAGACCAAAGGAAATCACCAAATACTGGAGCAAAACACGAGCAGACAGAAGTGTGTGGAGAATAACGTACATAGAAAGCAGAGAAACCATTGAAATGAATGAGAATCCCATACTCTGAGGTGAATCCTACTCTGACAGCAGACAGTACAGCGATAGAAGAAGGAGAGGAGGGGACAGATAGAAAGAAAGAAAAGAAAAGGGGGAGGGGGGTGGGGGCTGAAAGGAGAGATAATGGAAAAGGATGAGAGAGAACTCCATGTGCAGCGCTTTACGATGGCTATTATGATCATTATTTAGTGCAGTGCTTAGGTGCATGGGGGCGGCGGCAGCGGGGATGACTTCACCAACTGGAGCTTCATCAGAAGATCAAACGCAGCGCCTGTCGGGGCCGCTGGCAACGCACCGTACACAGCTTAACTCCAACTGATGTATCTTCAAAGTGTAAGAGGAGAATATACACAAAGGTAATACAACAGCCCTGAGTTTTCTGGAGCACACCAAGAACAGAGCAGCGCTGGCAGAAGAGTTTGACAGTGGTGGTTGTGGTCTATGGCTGTGGTTCATAGACCCAGCCATTAGGACCCCTAATAGCCGAGACACACCAACCAGACGGCCGACCGTCGACAGAAAAGCCAGTCGGAATGATCAGTCGGGTCCCCGAGGTCCAAAAAACTGCCTCGGAACACATTGAGGCAACCAACCCGGTCTCACGCCAGGTCGTGTAATAGTCACGTTATTTTGATTCATAAATTCGTGTACAGTTTACGATTTTGATGTTTTTTTCGTGTATATGCAACGACTTTTGAACGTGTACAGGTCACGCTTTTCAAACCTGCTCTGGGGGACGCGACAACGGGGGAATGAGGCGCCACACGCCGGCCAAAACAACGGAACGGGCCGCCACTCGCAGGACACGATCCCCGGCCGCAGGGGCACACAACAACGGGGAAATGAAACGCCACAATAACGAGACGGTTGGGGTTAGGAAAAAAGAAGAACGGGGAAAGCAACCGTCACACGCGGGACACGCCGACAAGGGAACTGCAACACGCGGGACAAAAGTACTGCCACACGCGGGGCGCGATCCCCGGTCTCTGGGGTGAAAGTCCTGTGTTTTATGACTCATCCACCACCCCGACCAACCTCCCTCCGCGGACTTTCGCCTTATCAACTACTCGCTACCGTCAGCGTTCTGGGATCACGAAATATGCTTCCCATTAAAATGCATTGCTTTCAATTTCGTAATCGCCACACAAAAAAAAAGGTATTTACGTAACCTGTCCACGACTTAATAGATTACGACCTGGCATGAGACTGGGCTGGAGGCAACACTGACTTCAGAAACGTAATACGCCTCCGTAGCAGCAGGCGGCGCTACTCTGTATTGTTGGTCAAGAAATGAAAAAAAAGCTGATTGGACAAATGCGTCACATGGGTTTGTTTTCTCCGGAAATTCAAAGCCAGACTGTCATGGCGGCTCATTCAGAATACGATCTCATATTGTACTAAATTAGTTCACTGAAACATGTTTCTGAAAACATTTTAAGCGAGAAATAGGCAGTGGAGTTGCTGAATCTGTCTTCATTTCATATCAACAAAGGTCAGTTTAAAAGATTTTTGTCAGATTTTTAGAGACTCTAGTCACCTCATTCCGCTCGCCATTTCCGTGTGAGTCCCGATTGCCCTGCCGCCGACTGAAAATGTCAGGTCGGCCAAAATGAAGGCCAACATCCCCCCAGACCGACGACGGCACAGGACACACCGAACAGATTTGAGTCGCTGACCTTGCCAGACTGTCCAACGGCTGATTATCGGCTTGTTGTGTCTCAGGCTTTAGCCTCGCATTGCCAGACCTATCTCCACAGCGCTGCGGAGGAAGGTCTGGCTACACCACACATAGCCTACACTCCTGCATAGAAGAAAACCAATCACTTTGGTGTGTCGCTAATCTACGGTTGCAAAAGAAGGGGGATATGGTGGCCGGGTTGACTCAATGGGTAGAGCAGGCGCACAAATGCTGAGGTTTTTGCCTCAACGCAGAGGTCGCAGAGGTCCAGGGTGACGATTTCCTGCATGTATCCCCCCCCTCTCTCCCCTTTCTCACCTAGCTGTCCTATCAAATAAAGGCAGAAAAGTCCTAAAAATTATCTTAAAAAAAAGGGGGATCTGTGAAATGGTCTCGGAAAGGAACTTGTCTAGGTGGAACATTTGCACCCTGCTAAAGAAAGCGCCACATAAAATATTGAATGATGTAAACTGCTCACACAATACGGGTTCCAGTGTATCGCCGTGTGTATGTTGTCCAAATCCCTGCCAAATTGTCCCAAAACATCCCAGTTAGAGAGTAAATGCCCTAAACATATTCTTTGAAAATCTTTACAATCATTCAGTAAAAGAACCAAGTAGGCCTGCCTTGTTGCACAATCCAAAACATTTTCAAAACTTGCCATATTTTTGCATGAAACATCAGGAAGGATACAGTTGCTGTTCCTTGAAGCAAAGAAAGTGGAAGGTGAGGGACATCTAACGGAAGTTCCATCACCACCGGAACTATCCGGTAAATGAACCCTTGTCGATCCATACTAAGGACACCTAAACTGACACAGACTAGACCAGGGACCCCATTTTGCAAGATTTTGTCCAAGGATCCCCCATCTGATAGGATTGTTGCTTTTTGATGTTTTATTACAGAAAGTGTATGAAACCCATGACCAAAATAGTCATACATTCCGTCATGTAATTATGGATGGAATTATAGTGAAAATCAATTATTCCCCTTGTTGCTAGGGAACCCCACTGGAAAGTTAAGTGCTAAACAACCACACAGCAATTACATCTTCGCAATATGTTGTAAAAAAAAAAAGAATCTACAGCCATGCTAGCAGCACTGTGAGGCTGTCCCTGGGCACAGCTAAATGCTAACATCAGCATGCTAATGTCTAGCAGGTATAATGATTAACACGTTCACTAGTTTAGCGTGTTAGCACGCTAACATTTGCTACTTAGGAATAAACACAAAGTACAGCTGAGGGAATAGCATTAGTTTTGCAGATATTTTGTCATAGACAGAAGTACTGGACAAATAAAACCTACTGATGGTGGATGATGGCGCTAGTTAAAAAGTTGGATGGATCACCAAAATTATGTCTGTGCCAAATGTTATGGCAATCCATTGAATAGTTGTTGAGATATTTTAGTCTGGACCCATACTGCTAGCTTGGCTAAAAAGTCACCTGTCATGTCAAAACATCACAAAGGTTGGCAGACAATTCTGCTGATTCCAGTTGCTGCTGTTTTTTTGGGCAACGCTGGTATTTTCCTTTCATCCTGGTTTACTGCGGAGATGTCACTGACTCAAATCTGCTGCCTAATGTGTCAGCTGAAAAAGTAAAAAAAGCAGAAGTCTGACTGACAAAGGATAATATAAATGCACAAAGATTTTTAAACAATATATATTTCCTTTTAACGTGAACATTGCCTCTTACAGTATCTGCCGAGTCGCAACATGCTGATACTGAACGTATTTCCAAAACATTCACTGACAATGTATTTCATTAGTTTACCTACTGTATATCTGCGTTGTTTATTAATGTTTATTATGCTTGTGTTTAGGCACTCAAAGCCCTTAATGCTAGGAAAAAATTATAGTCTTGGTAAAATATTGAGAAACTCAAAAGTAACTTGAAGCAAGAGACTTCATAAACATTTCACCAAAATCACTAATCTTGACCAAGTGCTGAAACATTATCATAATAAACAGGAATCACACGCAGGACTCTGGACGCAAACGCCTCGGCTCTCGCCTCCAGTGTCAAGGTCTATTTCAACAACTGGAAAAAAATGTTTTTGGGTGGCCTATTCCTTTAGGATTCACAGTTTTGGAGCTATACAATTAAATTATGAGTGTGCTGTCAGGCTCACAGCCTGGACTATGTCACGTTTAAATTCAAAGTTTTCACATGACAGAAGCATTTTTTAAATGAACCTTTACACGCAAACACCTCCCAGCGGAAAACTGCAGACACAGGAGTATAATTCTAATTTTAATGCCGGGTCAAATGTCTGTCGATATGACGAGCCAAGATGGGGGGGAGGACTAAAAGTTCAATTCTGGCATATTGTCAAAATGGAGAAGCTGTGAGTTGCCAAGATATCTTTATGTCAGTAAAACCTTCTTCTGTAATTTCCAGCCTCGCACTTTCATCTGCTCTCACATAAGCACATCATGTTTTTTTTCTTCTCATTTTTAACATGAGTTAACCTCGATTTAGCTCCAATTTCATTCCAGGAGACATAGACCTACACCATTTTCAACCACATCCATATGCAGTAGGTGAAGAGTTTAATTCTATTATTAGACTCTGTGCACAGTTTAAAAGGTTTTGCTTTGGTGTCGCTTTGCCAGACCTTTCTCCACAGCGCCGCGGAGGAGGGTCTGGCGAGTCCGCACAGCATTCCGGGATGGGAGAAAAACGTTGCTCTGGTTTATTGGCATTTCTTTAAACCAATCACAATCGTCATGGGTGGTGCTAAGCACCGGCAGCAGGCCCAGTGCCTCTGCAAAATAGCCTCGGGAAGGAACTTGTTTTGGTGGAACACGTGTACGTTCAAAAGTTGTTTTAGTCGCGCGACAGAAAAGTCAGATTGGACAGATAGTTTAGCTAGCTGTCTGGATTTACCCTGCAGAGATCTGAGGAGCAGTAAACCATAGTCCTCAGAAATCCACCGGAGTTTAGAACGCCAACACAAAGAAAGAGGAAGGTGACGGACATCCGGCCAAAAAGAATGAGTCAGTAGAAAAACAGTTCTGGAGTCTCTGTGTTGAAGAAAAGACTTGTGGGCCTTGCTAAGAGAGATCAGGCAGTAGTTCATCTCTGATGAGTCAGTGACCTGCAGGCCAAACGGGAGGTGATAGTGTGTGTGTCCGCATCCATGAGTGTGTGTGTGTGTGTGTGTGTGTGTGTGTGTGTGTGTGTGTGTGTGTATGCGTATTTGTTAAAAATACCAGCAGACCCTTGGAGCCTCATCGCCGGCCGTCGCCGACGCCACCCTGACATCGACTCCGAGGTGGTGCTCTGAGAACCGTGGACACGCCCACTCCGGAGGGCTGTACCTGGCACACATCACTCTGCACCTCTCTCTCTCTCTCTCTCTCTCTCTCTCTCACACCCACCCACCCACATTCTCTGCCTTTTACCATTCTCTCTATATCATCTGTATCTCACTTTTACATACCCATTTTTTATTTTTTACCCTTATTCCTCTTGTTTCCATCCCCCACATTTTACTCCAGATTTGACTCCCTATTTACAACATTAGTAGAGCAATATCCTCCACAATATGGTCATATATTGTGTATTAACTGAAACAATATTCTTCCTGGAGTCCCAAAGACATAAGACATAACATTCGGTGTAATACATGACATAAAACATGGATTTGGAGACGGAGCTTAAAAACTATTTCCCTCATGCTCCCGTTTCTATGTACTGCCTAGAACCAACCACGTTCATGTATTTAGTCAATAGAAATGTATTGAAACTTTTTTCCAATAGCTTACTAATTGTTGGTTGGGGGTTTGCTGCTTGGGGTTGAGAGACGCATTTGCTGCACTAAGTTAAATATATTAAGCTTAAGACATGTTTTAGTTTCTTTGTTTACTTAGTTATTTTTGTCAACAAATAAAATGGTGTGCAGCTCTATTATCTGAGCAAATACAAGTAGGCATACTGGATCGGGACTCGGTACCGGCAGATAGGCTATTCAGTATTTTAAAAATCCGATCGGATCAGAGGGTCAAAAAAGCTGATCGGGACATACTTGTGACTACAGTATAATTTACTTTATAATATGATTATGGGATGTAATAGGAAAAGGGTTTGTTAAAAGCCACAAGAAGCTGATCCAGGAGTTTTTGTAGATCTAAGAGGAGAAGAGAGGAGGAGAGGAGAGGGAGAGGAGAGGAGAGGAGAGGAGAGGAGAGGAGAGATGGACACGTTATTGTCCTTTGGTGTAGTCTTTTTGTGTTCAGCTAATATTCTTCTCCCAAATAAAGCATGTTATTGTTGCTGCTGAAAAATGTAAGGAAAATGTCACCTTCCTATCTTGTTTGAAATCACCCGACGGTAGTGTTGGAAAATTTGAGTCTTGTCATAAGTTCAACAGTGTATGATTAAATATTGCAGTCAAACTATGACTTTATTACTTTATCCAATTTACCTGTCTGGTGTTTTTCTATACTTTTCTTTTTTTGTTAATGAATCATATAAAAAAAAAAGCCTGAGCCAATTTTATTTAATAAGCCCAAAATCCCTAGCCTGGCTCCGCCCTCCTGCGTACTTCCGCTCAATTTTCCTTTTCCTTCAGGACACCGTCTGAGTTTGCGGAATATTCTTGGGTTTTCTCTGACCAAATATTTGGCGGTCCAATCAGCGAACAGAGGGAGTGGCTGAGAACGATGACGTTGAGGTTCGGTAACCTTCGGTGAGTTCCGTAATGGCGGCGGAGAAAGATATGAGCGAAGCCATTCGGTCCGTTGTGGCAACGCTGCCAAATATCCAGAAGTTAAAGCCCGAGCAAGAACAATCTTTGCTGAGTTGTGTTGGTGGCCATGATGTTGTGGCACTCCTCCCCACGGGGTTCGGGAGATGTTAGATTTTCCAGCCCTCTCCGTTAGTGGTGAAGGAGTTGGCTAAGGCTAACGCTAGCGATGCTAAGCCGACGTCACGACCAAACGTTAGCGATTGGTTATGGCAGATCCAGAGTGGCTCTGGGCAGATCCAATAGTTTTAAACTTCAACAGAGTCCCCGCCTTCAAGGAAGTTAACACTTGTCAATGGTTCGTGGCCAGACTCTCTGTACTAATGAAATGTACCAGAGTCTGGTAGGACCAGGCTAAAAAATCCCCCCTCCCCTCCAGCTCCTCCCCCCCATTCTCACACTCTGGGAATCAAGGTGGTAGCAGGAAATAGGAAAGAAAAATAGTTAGTTAGTTGGTTTACCCTCTGTAGTTGGGTCATAGTAGAATATGTTTGCTGAGTAACAATGCATGCTGATCCACTTCTATAGCTTCAGCTTGCAACAGGGGGGTCACAGAGAAGAGAAGAATGCCTCCTGTCATAGGCCATCATAAATTATCGCCACAACCACTCTTCGCTTTGACATGACATTTCATATGGATATTTATTTAACAAACATACTTTAGGACCAACTTGACATGTTTTGCCACCTTCCTGGCTGGGCGCTGAGAGTTGTATTGTGTCTTGAGACACTTTCATAGCGTGGGGTGTGATCAATACAGTAACTGTTCTCAATTTGTCTTAATGCATAATATTTTAGGGATATTTTGATTGCTGTAACCGTTGTCAACTTTTTCAGTATCACTGCAGTTACCTGATAAAAAGAAGAAGCCGCTGACACTTTGCTTTCTCTTTCTCAAGATTCCTCATCACTTCTCCATTCTTCTCTCCGCCGCTCTCGCTCCCTGCCTCTCTTTCTCTCTCCATTTATCTGCTCCTTTCACCGAGAGTAATCCTCAAATCTTCCACATTTCTCAATCCTCCCCTCTCGCTCTTTTTTTATTGCTCCCTCACTGTCCGTAGATCTCCTCGTCCTCTCATCAACTCTTTTTTTCACCCATTTCATTCAGCACCACCTCCCCCTCCTCCATAAACCTAACCCCACCTCCATGGCTCTTCGTCCCTCATCTGAGAAGGGGGGAGTTGGGGGTGGTGAAGGCAAGGGGAGGGCCTGTGGGGGTTGAGTAAGCCTGGACTTGACCCCTGCTTTCTGGGCTCCGAGTAGTCTCCTCTCCACCCTGGGCCAGTGACGGATGGAGAGACGGCTCAGCGCACACACACACACACACACACACACACACACACACACACACACACACACACACATGCAGGGAGAGTGATCTCTTTTTACTATGCTACACTCCCACGTGTAAAATACAGATAGCACCCATCTTTGTATTAAGTCTGAAACACACACACACACACACACACACACACACACACACACACACACACACACACACACACACACACACAGAATTACAGTCTTGGAAATGGGAGACATGAAATCATGTGATGGATGTCCATTTGGGCGCCTTCTTACAAATCCATCCGTCTTTACATCACTTTACATCCACGTGTACACAGTGTGTACAGTGTGTACATGTAAATGTGATGAATGCCTACTACAGTACAGCATTAACTGTACATTGGCTTGTATAGAAGTGCACATACAGCATACACTGTAAACACACCAACATAAATGATATGTCATAAATAAGGATTATAAGGTTAGAATCTTAAGATGTGAGCTAATACAAAAAGAGACACAGAAATGTGGCAAATCCAACTTTTGGATGAATGATATTTAATTCGGTCATCTTTAATTTCCCACTGTGTAGTTTGAAAGCTTTAGCAATTTCAAATCAAGTCCGATTAATTATCTAGTTTCCATGTTCAGAGCTTACAATCAAGATTCATTCAGAATCAGTCTGGTAACTTAAAAAGAAAAAGCAAGTTATAGTTATAGACATAGAAAACTTGATGCTAAGTTACACATCCAGCAGTTACGGAGCAACATTAAGTTTCATTTGGAATCGTGTTTGTGGCCACTTGGTAAATGTAAGTCCAATATTCACTCTCTTTTAGCTCGGTTTTTGGTCCCTACCAACTCCTGCTACTCTGGTGCTGAGCAGGTAGTGTACTGTGGGTTTGTAAAGTTTTGTCACTGAAAACAGCTACCTGCTGAGGCTGAAAACGATGCTATGATATTGCTGAGAGTGAACCTAAACAGTGAAGATGTGGGCTGGACAGCTAAACAATGAGCTGAAACTCATTCTGAAGTTCCAAGTCGAGAGGAGATGCACATTCAGGTGATAACGACACAATACGACACAATATAACTTTATTGTCAATTCACACCGAAATTCATTTTACGTTCCCGAGCAGCTCCGCTCAAAAGAAGAAATAAAAATAAAAATACACACAGAGCTAGACAACAATTACACTACTATAGTAGAAATATGAAGACATATCAACAGCCATTGCAAAGAAACATGTAGGTGAATGATCCCTTTCACATGTTGTGACTTATTTCAGGGATGAGGAAACCTTCCTCAAATGAATACGTGGGCCATTGTGTTTTCCACATTCTTTTCCTTTGTGTTTAAGGTTTGACCGACCCTATTTTATTTATGTCATCTCATTGTACCCGAGTGAAAAATTAACTTCACCAACTGTTTATTTTAATGCGCCAAACTCCTAATATAGGCCTATAACGTAATTTGTGCCACATTTGGATGAAAATCTGTCTACTAAATCTGATCTGAATGAGGCTACTACAACATCTCTTCCTTTCGATTCAACTTTGTTTCCTTAAAACAATGAGTTTTCTCAATTTCTTTTTTGTATCTCTCCAGTGTGTGTATCTGTACGCACCCGCGTGTGGGGTTGTGCTTTTTGTTCACGCCGCTGATTAATACATCTCTGGGTTTAGATCAATGAGATGAGCTACAGCTCGGCTTGGCTGCTTTCTAAAACCTTAAACCCCTGTGTTAATAAAGATACGGAGAGGACAGAGAGGGCAACATAAAGAGAATACCACTCATGTCATTTTTATACAGCAAACATCGTATTCACCTCAGAAATCTGGTCGAGGAGTCACAGTGTAGAACACAAATCTAGCTCACTGGCACTTTTGCTCTGTATCCCACAGAGCAGCTTGTGCCAGCTGACAATAAATATCACAGCAGTGTATATAGTATACACACAGGCTTAAGCTGGCGATGGATGCCAGTGCCAAATGCTTTTGTTATTACTGTCAGGGGCTGGCTGGTACTATGGAGTGCTATGACGGGCTATGGGGTGCTACAGAGCTATGTGGCTAGGTGTGAGAATAAATCAGCTGTGTGGGATTGAGTGAAGACGAGCGTAATTACGTGATCATTCATGTGGGTAACAATATGCAGTCAGGGAGCATGTATGTGCTGTATGTAACTGTACAAATAAAGGAAGGTTACTCTATTGATTTCCCCTTTGAGGGAATTTTTTTTGCGCTCCCCCCTCCCCTGTCTTCCTGTAACCTTTTTTTTTTCTCAAGGAAACAATCAAAACGGTCACGGAAGTCATCGTTCTCGGGTGTCTCCGAGTAATCCATCACCCCGTTGTTTTTTTGTCTTATTTTAGGCCTCGCTCTGCCTCTCCTGTTGTTGTCTTATGTTTTTCTTCCTAAAAATGGAAGAATAAGTCTACGAATAGACCTGGCCTGGGTTAGGAGCTAATAATATCAGCAGATTGTGTGATTCATGGTCTTTGCTGAGGGCACGTCTGCCTGCCCGGTAAGGTTCTTTCTTTCTCTTTGCCACGGAAATATTCAAGGAACAAGGTTATCAGACACATGAAGAAACATTTACCAGCACGTAAGTTCTCTGTTCCAGGGTCTATGCAGTAAGCTACTGCTGCTGTGCAGGGTGAGTATTATTGACTTTAGATAAAGTATGAATAAAGCCTGTATAGTTGAAGTTGATTCACCGTGCCCCTCAAATAACCTGTTGCTCTTGCATTAGCTTGTCCGTGTTGGGCTATTGAGTTATATAGGTTGGGTCAGACTGTATTGTTAGGGTTTGTCTTTCCATTCAATTGGCCATGTGGGCCTTAAGGATATAGTCTGGATCAACGGAAGTACATTTCCAGGATAAAGCCTGGACATCCGTTCTCAAAATCCCTTCACTATCAGAAACAACCATAACTTTCGAGCCAGCAAGCTGTTGAAATGGCAAGTGTTGAAGAAAATGTGGATCATGCAACAAGGCAGGCCTACTTGACATATTTATTTATTAAAGATTTACAAAGAATATGTTTACGGCATTTATTCTCTAACTGGGACGTTTTGGGACTGTCTGGCGGGATTGCTATGGACAAAGTAGACATGGCGATAACCTGTTAGGAGTAAATTATGTCTGACCATGTATCAAGCTAATTTAAATAGTTCCCATTACTGTGTTGTGTCAACAGTTAACTTCATTTAATATTGGATGTGGCGTTTCATTTTATCGGGGTGCCACCGTCGCTGCTTTTAATTTACCTCAGAAGTCGGAAGCCGGAGCTAGGACTGACATCACACGAAAGTGGACCGCATTCCAGTACAACACGTCTGAATAACCGCTCTAGCCAGGTTAGCCATTGTTAGCAATACCAGTTGATAACAAGGCATTACGCTGTATTTCGTGCACACAAACAGCATAACAACATGTCCACAGATAGAAGTTGGACAGTGCTATTTGTACGACGGGTTTAATGAGACACAAATAAGACTGACGTGCTAATGAACTGTATATTACTGCAGATTTTACTACTGTTAATGCACAGAGCAGCCATCTTGGATTTTGAGCTCGGCTTTGCTCGAGGTACCGTAAATCAGACTTCAGGGGGCGTTCCAGTTGAAATTTTCTGACTTGGAACTCGTAAATTCCGACTTCCGAGATGGATGATGGAACACATCATAAGTCAGGTAGGGTTAGTGAAAGGTTAATGAGTGGGAGGGAGAGACGGAGAGGTGAGGAATGAGAAGCATGCTGAAGAACAATGCTCATCTCACCTCAGAGAGGAGCAGAACAATGGTGACAAATCAGACACCTCCATGACCCCAAAGCCGAGGTCAGACACAGATACAGGTCATGCAGCCAGTGCAAACCAAGAAATCCCCCTCCAAAAATAGTTATATTGCTTAAAATTAAAGTATTTCCTAAAT